>NW_009928924.1:0-20408 GCF_000696875.1 Nestor notabilis
TTTCAACCCTAACTATTCTCTGATTCTATGATTAGTAACCTGATTGTTCTCCTTTCTGTCTCATGGGAATTGCATGTCACATCCAGGAATTACACCCATCCAAAAAAAAAAAAACCCAACTTTTTCTGTTTTTAAAGTGATTAGGGAAGGACATTAGGCATAAGGAGACCTGCTTTCAAATGCAATGTCAGAAAAACTGTTGCTGCTTCATACGTTTGTAGAATTAAGTTAAATAATCTAAGGAAAGTATGCAAACTAGCTCTTTACTGTAATATTAAATGAAAGCTGGTCTGTGCAGGTGTCCTGACCTTGATACTTACACTAGTTCTGTTTTATTATTTCCATTGGTTTTAGCACTTATATTTGTATTTACCTTACATTGGACAGTACTGTGTACTGTGATAAACTGATACAGTGCCCTAACAAAGACAGGCCTACTAAAAATGTCATTAATGAAGTTCATCCTTTCAAATGGTCATCTGAATGTTATTGCAATAATCATAGAAAAAAAAAAAAAGTATTACACTTTTAAAATACAATGTCTTTTTTTCTATATCTAGAAAACAGTACAACGAGGTGGACATTCAACGATTATTGTACTCACAACCTTTTTGGCTTAGCAAGAGTAAGTAGAAAGATACAAACCAGGTATCTCAGCATGGGGAAACAGCTTCTTCTTTAATGGATGTGTGAATACATGCAAATGCGTCCTTTTATCCCCACAGCCATCTGCTGTATACATGCATTTCTGTTCACCATTTAGACAGTCTATAGTATACTCTGAAATGCTTTGCTCCTCATTACCATTGAGTTGACATCATTTTTGTGCTACAGTGGCACCAAGCACAGTCTTATCAAACATTAACTTTACATTGAAAACCACAGTCTGACCTCACTAGGGTTTCATAAGGAATCTTAATGCAAGAAGACGCTTGTTGCCTTGTATGCATATAGTTCCCACTATCACAGTAATTCAGTATAAGGTTACTCATATTGCTTTGATGAAAGTACCATGTGTCCTCTCTACATTAGTGATAAACCTATACAGTTATATCAGAAGTGCTGTGCCTATGTTCCTTATAAATGTTCTTTGTGCCTGTCTGTGACATGTACAAACCCACTCTCTTTGAGACCTCTCAAAAGTCTTTCCATCTGAGGATATCCACAGCCACTTTTTCCTAAAGGTCCAAGACAAACAAGGACGTTGGTATTTTTAAGATGATTTTAAAATTGTGGAAAAAAGCAAAGAGTTTTGTCCAGAAAAGTTGAGAAACAAACACCCTCCTTCCTACAATGAAACTGATTAACAAAAATACCTATGTTTTCAAAGTTTCAGTGTTTTTCCCTTCCTTTTAAATTTATGTTACTATGTCCCCCTTGCAAATATGACACAGAAAAACAATAAAAAAATGATAGAGAACTGAGGGAAGAAAAAGGAAAAGAAAGAGGAAGGTAAAAATTAATCGGAAAGCTTCATATTTAAAAATTATCAATTTTAACTTATTTTAAATTGAATACCATCTTGTCTGATTTGCTGTCATAAAAATAATATTGAAATAAATATTACCTCTATACTGTACTGTAATAAACCTAATCTCAATTTGCAAGCAGATTGAAGCCACTCATATTTAAATTGATTGAGATTTGAAGCCATTTGGACCAGGGTGGCCTTTGAGCTATACAATAGAAGCAAAAAAAAAAAATTAGTATTTCAAATGCTACTGCAGGTAATGAATAATTCATAAATAAGGATGGAGTGCCTTGAATAAATAAAAAAAAATGATTCATTTCAAGAGGCTAAAATTGAATAATAAAATAAATACTGTTTGAGATAATTTCATCAGTTATTTTAATGAACATTACTGTCAAAATTATCTTCCTTACTTGGAATGAAATAGGAAAACCTGTATATTAGCTAAATGTGACTCAAAGAGGCCATGAGAATAAGAATGAATTTCATAACATAAAATCAAGACATAAAGAACAGAACAAACTTTGAGACCTAATCTACTCTCATAAATACAGTTATTCAATATAGATACATATATACACAACCATTTCAAGATGTATATGAATACTTTATAAGGCATTTAATAAAATTTTATATAATTTATGTAACTGATGCATATACCAACTTATCAGTAGCACTGTTTGCTGTGCTTTGGAATGCAGAACAGAAAGGGATAAAGAAATGTTAGGGAAGATGAAGCAGATTTACAAGTAAACCAAAAATGCACTCGTCCTGAGAGCAATAGTAGACTACAATGTTGTCAATATAAATGAGCTGAAGAGCTTTGTGAAAAGTATGCCCTGCCTCTTTTTGGTAAATGGAATAATGCAATTACTGAGGTTAAAAAGAGCCATGAAAAAAAACAAAGGGAAGTGCTTAGAAGCATGAAATATAGCATGAAATCTTTGTTCCTTGTCAAAACACGGTTGCAAAAACAAACAATAAAGATCCCCTTATGGAATGATTCCTAGTTTAAGGAGGCAGGCAACAGAGAATGTTCAGGTTTTTTTTCTGGTGTTCTTTAGGGAATTCTAAAGATACAATAAAAAACTATTCTGCCTCCTCTTTTCTTTGAACAGTGTTAAAGCTAAAGTCACAAGGTGTTCATAAAAGACTACTGACTCCAGATTTTTGGTTTGGTTGATCAGCATAAGTAACAATGGTTCGTGATAGTTGGAGTTCTGTCAACCCCCTTAAGCACACAATGTTGTGCTTGTGTCTTCTTCATCTATTGCAGTCTTTCAGTTTCAAAATAACAAGGTTTATTTTTTTAGAATAGCTTGATTTCTTTGATTATAATGTAATAGCTTAATAATCTGTTCAGGCCTCAGCTTTTGGAGGAAGGGGGATTTTATATGCCCTGAATTTCACCACTTTTGAAATAGGAACAATAATATTTAATGGTCCAAAAAGTATGTTGGCATCTTGCCAATACTTGTAAGGTACTTTACTTTGAACTTCTACAGTTCAAAAATGTGGATAGAATAATTAATTTTTCCTTCATTTGCTAAATACTGTGTAAGTGTTAGCTGTATTTTGTCTGCAAGTTGCACCCCTTGAATTAGCAAAGAATGGACATCTTAATAGTAAATATAGATATTAATAGTAACACAGATATCTTAATGTGTATTCTTAACAGTAACATAGATATTTTTTCACACCTGAGGCAGTAACTTAAATGGAAAATTAACATTAGGAATATACATTAAAACTTTCTCTTCAGATCTGTAAGATGTTTGGGACAAGGTTCATACTTTCCTCCCTGTGCACTCGTGTGCAGAAACCGGCACTGTTAGCTCTCTTCAGACCATCACAAAGTGTTCCCCCTCCCAAGTTTTCAAAGCTTTTATGTTAACTAGTAATTTCTGTACAAAACTTACACTGGCAAAAACTAGTTTTATGTTGTCCATTTATTCAAAGAAAATGTCCCTACATGATAAATTTTAACAATTCTTCATTAGAAAACAAACAAATCAATGTCATAACTGCATGCTCAGGGAAACAGCTATAATAATTTCACCATATTTATATGCAATAAAAGATGAAGTATCAGAGCTTATGTTTTGGCAGGAAATACTTGTTCACACAAAACTGCACATGCCCAGTACCTTCAGCTGATTACAATTTTTCTTTACAGTTAATCCAGTCCAACAAAGTGAAAGGCCTGAAAAATTTGCACACATTGAAGGGCTCCCTCCCCTTAAAAATCCTTTACCTTTAGAGTGCCTTAGTGCAGTCTTAGCTTAAGTGACGATCAGTCCCTTAGGCCTATACAAAGGCCATTCCCATTTGCCGTGCTTTAAACTGAAGTTTTCAAGGAGATAGGCAAGTCTGCAGCATAAGGAAGTGCAGACAGACCTGCAATAATTACACTAATGCTATAACAGGAAAAATGGGATGAAGGGCTCGTGCAAAATGTATCTTCATTGTTTTGTAACATCTTGATTGCCAACTAGGCTGTTCATTTGAAAAAATAAACTGTAAAGAGAAGGCTTACAGATATATTTCAATGATGTATTATTTGAGCCATATGGTGTGTTCTGCTACTTAGCCAACAATTAAAATTCTTGTTAATATACAGTAATCAAAATCTGAATTTCATACTTATTAACTGGAACACAAAGGTTAAAAATAGATAAAGGATCCTTCTTCTGGTGTAACTGTGCCTACCAGCACATGCATGTGATTATCCTTGGTAAGTTTATAAAATGTGAACTTCATTAAAAGTAATCTGATTAAATTGTGAAATTAATTATTCTCTGCAGAACACATCAAACTAGGCGTTTCTGTGCATGTTAATGAGTGATACATCCTGCACCCTTGCTAACCAAGTTAAACAAGCAGCAAAATATGTACCTTGGTATTGCAGTACAGTCTTGGTTACTGAACGTTTAAAGAATCTGAACCTTTCGAATTGTATTTACTCTTCCTGTAAGGTAAAATATAGGCTACAAAGCTTTAATAAAAATACCCTTAAAAATTAAATAATCAGTCAAATATAGATAGATTAGAAAATTATGTTTGCTTTCACTGTAAAGGATTAATTTTAATTTTTCATTTCACCTGAAAGGACTAATACGCTTAAAATAATTAATTTCTTGTCCTGAAAGAACGTCACTGTAGTGAGAATGAGCTGGCACAGTCAATAAATCTGCTCTGGATCTTTCCTTTTTCTAGTGGTCAGGAGGATTGTACTATATACCTTCTTTAGTAGCAAATCTTGAAGTAGCAAAGCAGTGGGCCTTTAATGATCTCCTGTATCAATAGATGTGATGAAAAGCTTCTTTTCCTTATTTAATGCAAAAAGTGGGTATAGAATATGTTAAGGATTTTTCCTTTTCAGGAAAAAAGATTGAGTTATGACTATCCTCTTGATGATTTCATGCTATTTGAGGAGTTCTTTCTTTTGGGAAGTTTTCTGAAGCAGTCTTTGGATTACTGTAGAAGCACAAAAAGGACAAAGTGAGCCAAGAGAATCTCATTTCATGTCGCTTTCTCTTGGATTTCCCTTCCATTCTGAGACACCTGGCAATTAAGACCTAAGCCAAACCCCTGCAATGATGCTATGGCAACTACTTGCTATGAGGATCTTTTCTATCAATATGAATAGAAATAACACCTGAATTAAGAGAACAAAGTGGGGATTGTATTCTGTCTCCATTTCTCTAAGCAAAATGGCCTCATTTACCTCCAGCCCTTAGAAAGAAATTCTTTAGTTTTCACACTGACTGACTTATTGCTTATAACACATTTGGGAAATCTGTGCATTTTACTGCTACTTCTGCATCATACAGCTGTATCATATATACCTTTTTTCTAATTCAACAAGCCTTTCTACAGCTTAACAAGATATTGCCTGATTTTTTATTTATTTTTTTTTTTTAGCATTTAGATTTCCTAATTTATTCTTTGCTTGAGAGGCTGTCATATTCAAAACTGGGAGGTCATTATCCCACTCACAGGTGGAGCTGGAGTTCATTGGCATCAAATGAAGTTTGGGTGTAAGAAAATGTATATGGATATGTAGAGAAGTTGTGGATTCCTCCTAAGTGAAGGTTTTTAAGAAGAGGTTAGAGAAATGCCTGTCAGGAATGATTCAGTAGCACTTTCTCCAGAGGTGAGATGAAAAGCAATGCAAAGGGTGGACTGTATGATCTCAGATTTCCTCTCACCCTGCACTTGTGAGCTCTCTTGAAGCCAATTATTTTACAGAGACTCAATAATTATTTATCTACAGAATTGTTCAGTACAGCAGATCCCATATCTTATTGGGCTATCCTGATACAATCAGAAAAATTCTGTAACTGATTAAAACGATATGTGTCTGGACTACTTCCGTTACATTCTCAGGATTTACTCAGCATTACATAACTGCAATGTTAGTTGTTCAGATGCATGCACACACATGTGCACAGAGCTGTCCCCTAATGTGAGCTTACTATCCTTACAGGAAAGCTTCTAAGAAAACATTAGCCACTTATTTCTGACATAGTTTGAATTTCCAGGTCCATCTACAGCACTGTCAATCAGAGTCAGCTAAACTCACCAGAGCAGGAAAAATCTCTCCTTTTCCCCTTCTCTTTGTGCATTGTAATTCAAATGAACCCAGCAGAAGAGAAGACATTTTATACTGTACATGAAGCCATTGAAGACATCAGGAAAGGTGAAAACTGTTTTCTTGACAATGTGATTTTTTTACTGGGGTGCTTAGTTTATGGCCATATTTTTCTTTCTTCTTCAGAGATTTGCTAGCTTATCCTGGAAAGAGACTGAGAAATGACAAGAAGAGAAAGAATACATTTTAGATCTCTCATCTGTGCAGTATTTTTCACAAACTGGATGCTTCGAAGCAGGAGATATATATTTGTATGCTTATATAATACCTAGCATAACAGAGCTTTAACTTTCAGTGAGGCCTCTGAACTATAGCATTGTAATGATGTAAGAATCGTGTACCTGTGTCTCCATCTCTTTGTACTTTGTCTTTAAATCTCTGGGAAATGCCTGTTTATCACACCCAGGAACTGCTCAATGTTGGTGTCAGGGTGGGATGTAGGGCAGGAGGCTCACTCTGCCTCCTCTCATGGATAATTTACTGCTGCATTTTCTCATTCAGCCCTTCTCTTAACAGAAAAGGGGGCTAGGGAGGAACTTCTTCAGCTGTAAAAAATGAATTTGTTTTAGCTGCATGAAAACACAGTCTCCAAAAAGGTAAGAAGCCCTGTTTAAACCCACAGTGGAGTATTCACACCATCAAGTCAGGTGCCTGATTTTGAGTACATGCTCCTTGTATAGTGAATGGAGCATCCAGAGTATAATTTGGTGCACTTTAACAATAATTCGAGTGTTTTGGGTTTATGTTGTACTGAGAATTTCAGCTGTAAAAACTACACATGATGCTGTCTTTCTCATTGTTCTTTCTCTTCCTAGCATTTTCTTCTAGCTGATAGTTTTGCACAGTTCTCTATCTTGTTTGTAAAAGCTGTACAAATGGTGCCCAGTGAGCCTGCTGCACCAGGGAGCAGCTCTGGCTTTCAGCACAACTGTGTCACAAGTTCACAGCATTACAAAAGGGCTAGGGTGGAAAGGCACCCCTGGAGACTGTCTAGTCCAGCCCCCCTGCTCAGACCAAGGTCACCCAAAGCAGGATGCTCAGGGCCATGTTCTGTCAGGTTTTGAATATCTCCAAGGATTGAGACTTTACAGCCTCTCTGGGCAATCTGTGACAACGCTCAATTGTAAGTGAAATTATTTACTCTATCCTCATACAACTATTAAATCTGTCCATATAAGAAAAAAACAAAACATCTAACATATGCCTATATAACACTTTCTACAAGCTCTATCTTAAAAAAAAAAAAAAAAAAAAAAAGGAAAAAAGAAAAAAGGGAATTATTTCTTGCTGAAAAGCAGCAATATTAAAATACTGTCGTATACAATGTGACAAAGCAGCACCCAAAGATAGTCAAGTAACATGCTTGGTTTGAAACAAAGAAGAAATAAGTACAAGTCTTTTGGTGTGGTTTCATTTGAATAGTGAACTTTAAAGGATAAGCAGATGCACAGAACTGGCAAAAAAAAAAAAATTATGTAAAACCCATACAAGCTGCTTTTGTCACAAAATTAACTGCCTTCAAGACAATGTTTGTTATATTTCCCACAGGTGAAGTAATGCTTGAAGCTATTATTTGGGGCATAATTTTGGTAATCAAATAAGGCTTTTCATATTCAAAGTAATGCTTGAATTCTTATTTCCATTCTTTGTAAGTCCTTGGTAGTTTCTGGTAGCCTTTGAAAAGCAATGTACTACATTTAAGTTAAATTTAAAATCTTTTAGTATGAACTGATTAAGTGTCCTACTGAGGATTCTGTAAGAATAAGAGTGAAGGTTTAAATGTTTATGGCAGAGCTTTTCTCTAGCAAAAAATTTTAAGAGTACACATGAAATAAAGGAATACAATTGAGACAGTACATCCAGAGCATTAGGGAATTGGATTGCCAAGCGAAGGATCCAGCGTTTTCCTTTGTTCTTCTTTTGGTCGTATGTGTAATGTGAATGTGTAATGGAGGTAAGAAGAAAAGTAAAATGGAAAGGATGAAACAGTATTCACTTTTAATGCCCTGAACTCTCTGGGGGATAGTAAAATAGACATTATGTGATGTCATTAACTGATTTTTTATTTTTATGTATGTTATTATCTGTGCTTCTGAGACAAAGATTTTATGTGCAGTGCACATTAACAAATTCATTATAGGTTTCATTAAACTGTTTTGTTTTGAACTGTGACCCTGTTAGAATTAGATGTTTAAGTAAAATCTAATTCTAACAAGTTCTGAATTTTTCTCTTTTTTCTGATGCATTTCCTGTGGGATCTGCTTTATAAATAAAACCTGTGAGCATAGCACTGATTGGCTATGTTCTATCAAAGCAACTAGGATGAGATCCCTGGGAAATGCTGCTCATGTTTGGTTGTCTACTCTTTTTTTTTTCGTTATTATCACACATACATAGTAGGTAGCTAAAAGTTACAAGGATATATCCATATACTTGAATATTTGCTCATATATTTATATATATGTATATAAAATGTTATCCTAAAATATTAAAAGTTTAGTATCAATTTTTGATATTCCAGGGGCAATTATTTAAGTAACACATCAACATTTGCACTTGCAGTGTTAGCCACTGTGATTTCACATGAGCCATTTGAAAGCAGAAAGTTGGTGGTTGCAAAGTACTTCAGTTGTGTATATATAGGTATTATATATTACATATGCATAAGCATACTAAATATATGTATACATGTATTCTATACATGTGTGTATAACTATGTATGTATATGTATAATGTGATGAGAACATTGCTTCCTCAGACTGCTACATCCTCTAGAAAAAATTCTCTTGCAAGCTCTCTTTTAGTTAATTACAGAATTTGTGTATTTGATAGATGATAAAATTTATAGAGTATTCCTAAATTAAGAGAATTTCTAGACTTAATTTCATAACTTAGTTTACATGTGGTTCATGTTACCTACGTTGTATTGGAATGGAATGCTAGAATAAGAATAGGCCAAATGAAAACACATTAAATTTAACATCACTAAAAATATGTACGCTCTTTGCACAATGAAAAATTAGTGAAACTGCTTGTCAGATGATATTGTGGATAATTTTCTAATAGGATGAAAACAATTGGATATATATGACTAATTTTAGTATCATATAATTGCATTAGCTAAACTGAAAATGTATAATGGATATCAATACTCATGATGTGGGATCAAATATAAACTTACCCACTTAACAGAGTAAGAAGAAAAACTCCCCACAGACATGTGACTGCATAATCATAAATAATGTATTTGGAGAGGTGTAGATTTTAAGGCCAGGAGGGATTGTTCCAATTATGTCATCTGACCTTTAAATAAATGCATACAGCAGAATTCCATTAAATCATTCCCAACTCAGCCCTTATTTGCCAGCTATATTTTAGAAAGATGCTGAATCTTTTCACACTTTTGCTTTTAACATAATTTTTTCTAGTTTCAGATTCCAGCCTTTTACTGGGTACTTACTGGAGCCCCGTTCTTGTTAAGGGCTTTTAAGAGAAGAATGTATCTTTTCTACTTCCAGCTCAGGTCATATCTATGGCTATGATGTTGACATCTTTTAACATTATCTTTCTTAAATTATACAGATATAGTGGTCCCAAGAAAATATCCAAAGTTAAATATATACGTGTATATGAATATATATATATGAATTTATATATAAACTTCTGTTGGTGAACCAGTAAAATATTTAAATCTAAGATTCAGATTTTAATCTGTTATGTGAATCAGTAAAATCTGTAAGTCTAAAACTTGATTAAATAATTTTGAGGTATTTCTATTCAATATTGATTTTTTTCTGATTTTAAAGTGCTAGTTGCTTAGAAATAGGGAAAAAATCATTACAGTGGGAAAAACCTACTACTTTTGACATTTAGAACAAAATCAGAGAAGGCTTTTCCAACATTTTTAGCTGTTCTTCACAACATTTTTCATTTAGAATGCATATGAATGTAATTTTCCCTGTGAACAGATTCAACTTTTATAAAACCAGTATTTATTTTTTTAAGAAATAATGCAGATGAGGCTTACCAATTTAAATATTTGTTTCTCCCTATAGTATGTAATCCAGTCACCAGGTAAATTCTGTATCTCTTTTCAAGACGTCTTTCAGTTTGTCACCATCTTTTAAGGATTAATACCAGAATGGGACAATTTATTCAACTGATAATTTCACTAGTACTTCCTTACACTCTTGTTCCAGTTCTCCACTTACACCTGATGGTCAGTGTATATAGAATCAATTTTTCCATTCTTAGCATTTATTCTGTACTGTGAGGACAGTTGAGGAATGTTTATTTGTAGTTGAAAACATTAAACAGTTATTTTCCATCTGCAAATAGAGATCACACAACTGCTTGTCAATATGGACAGTAGGTCTGACCTGCTGGTATACAGTATACCACATCTGTGAAAGGTGTATTATTAACTAGAGGAAAGGTGTGGCTACTCACTGGCAGTGACTTAGAAATGTCCTTCTAAAAATATGAGGTCTAAGTTATCTTAGTTTCAATAAATCAATCTTTCAAGAAAAGCGTATTTGGTTTCCAGCTGTGCAATCTTTGGCTTAATATTGTAAGATATGTTCAAGGCATTTTCAGGAGGATTTTTTTGTTTTCCAAAGTCCTTTTGTTTCTCAACGTGTACTGTAAGAGATTTTAATAAAAATTACAGGAAGTGATACAAACTCTTTGAGAGTTTCCTGCCCTTAGAAGTCTTATTTTTGTCTGTAAAGGAAGTTAGATATATTTTTGTGTATCTTAAGGAAAACACGCTATTTTTATACCATCAGCATTTGTTCAGATATAATTAAGATTATGTCAGAATATAGCTCATAAAGTGACAAAGATCTATTCACTTCTCAACAGAGATTTGACAAGTAATATTTCAACTAACATATTTTAAGAACTATTTCCCAAAAAAGGGAAATAATAATTTTTCTAATTACCCACTGCTATGTCCTCAAAGATTTCACGGTACCAATTGCAAATCTGCATGTAAAATATAGCTTTTTCTACAGCAGCACTAGAGTTCAAAAAGTGTGAGATACACAGCTGCATATTGGACAATTGGATAGAGTTTTATTCATATTAAGCGTGTTCAGATATAGATTTAAAACATCTGAAAATCCATCTAGGTACATGTCTACCTACTTTTAAGCAGGAAATAGATACACTTGAAAATTCAGATCTAGGGATTCATCACAGTGATTTAAATCCTTATTTGTCCCTGTGCTCTCACTTAATCTAAGATATGTATTGACTCACTCAAAGAAATAATTTTCTTCACTCACTTTGAATAAGCTCATATAATGTGGTCTTGCAAAAACAGGCTTATCTTCTTGAAGACAAATACTTGTTCTGCTGAAGTATGTGCACATCTCCTGTTGGGCCAAGCCCCTAAAAGGTATGATTTGATTTTGATATCTCTGCTTTATTTTTTTTCTCCCTTATCAATCTTTACTAATATAGTTTTTCTTCCACATTCTGTGTAATGTTTATTTCTGTTTTTTCCACTTGATTTGATGGTTTCCAACTCCAAATCAAGGTTTCTGTTTTCCAAATCAACATTTCTGTTGTTTCCACTTGATTTGATTTTCTATCTGCAAAGAAAATGTAAAGTATCACTGCTTTTGTGTGCCTGAATTTTTTAAAAGACAGAACTGAGTAGGAGGTATGATGGATTTAATCTTACTTGCGTGATTTTTCCAATTTGTTTTTGGATTATGACTGAAACCTGAAAAGCTGAAATACACAAAACGAGTTAAAAATCTTTATTTGAAAAGAAGTCATTTTTTGTTGTAGAAGTTGCTAACATTTGTTACACAGACCAGTTTTTTGTTTTGTTGGGTTTTTGTTTTTTCTGTCAAACCATATAACTTTCTTCCAAACTGCAACCTTTGTCTTAAGTTTTTGACAACAAAAATATTTAGGGTGCTTTAGCATTTTAATTTTCTTTGAACAGAATGTACAGGAATTTTCCCCCAGTTTCAACTGTCATTGCTTCATACAGCTCTGCCAAGAAATACTTGATATGTCTTTTCTGAGTACATTGAGATTCCTTGGTGTAGGAGAGCACTGTATGATTCAAGACCAGCCTTAAAGTTCACTTATGGAAGAAACATTATCACTGTGATCTTTTACTGAACCTGCCTTGAACACCTGCAGTTGCTTCTTTTTTTTCCCCAAATGCCCCTTATGAAAAGAATTGGGATATTTTTAGCAGGGTTGTTCTTTGTAGTGTATATAACATACCGCTAAAAGCGCATGGTGAAAAAAGGCAAATACAAAAGAAAAATATATGCTAATATAATGCAACAGGTTGTTTCAACTTCCCAAACATAGGGATACAGAGCTGCCTGAAACTTCATCCATAAGACTCTGGGCTGCTGTAGATGCCATTTTTGAGTTATTTTACATATCCTCTATGATTTATGTCGATTTAAGTGAGGGATGAGGGCATATTTAGCTTCAGCCTGATTGTTTTGTAAAGCAAATTTTTTAGAGAATGCCAAGCAAGTGCATGGTTAAGTGGCTGACTAACACTAGGTGGAGTACTTAAAATGTGTGACTGTATTGTGTTTGCGTGGCGCTGTTTTTGTAACGGGAGGCTACAGGGGTGATATCTGTAAGAAGCTACGAGGAGATTTCTCCTGTGTCCGACAGAGCCAATGCAGGCCGGCTCCAAGAGGACCTGTTGCTGGCCAAGGCCGAGCCCATCAGAGATGGTGGTAGTGCCTCTGGGATAATGTATTTAAGAAGATGGGGGGAAAACCCTGGAACTGCAGCTGGAGAGAAAGGTGATAATATGTGAAAGCAACAGCTCTGTAGACACCAAGGTCAGTGAAGAAGGAGGAGAGGAGGTGCTCCAGACACTGGAGCAGAGAATCCACTGCAGCCCATGATGAACACCATGGTGAATCAGTTTGTCCCCCTGCAGCCCATGGGGGTCAATTTTCTTTCCTCCCACTACCTTTTTTCATCACAGTTTTGGTTTTAAACAGACATTTTTTAATTCTGCTTCAACGTATTATTAATTGTTGTGGTTTATACATTGCTCTAATAAGAATATGAGATCCTTTCATTATTGCTTGTGAGTCATAAAAATATGAAAAACCAACACATGAATGAAGAGAATGAAGGTGGAGTGTCTTTCTCTCTCTTTTTTTTTTTAAATTTATTTTTCTAAATCAAATACACTGCTATATATCAATCATAGCAAAAGCTAAGTTCTCAGAGTCAGATATCTTAGAATACTTAACAATCCAGAAACGAGGATAGCACCGAACAGCTATGAATGCATTAGAGTACTCCTTGGTTTTTTTTACCTATTTTAGACAAACACATTCAAGGACAACTATCATATTTAGAAAAGGTCAGCTGCGTTTACTCCTATGGGGAGACAGAGTAATGTCTCTGTATATGCAAGGCTAATAACAGACACAGAGCTTGTTAAAGAAAATGAAGCATTTGTAGAAGTACCCTAGAAGGTAACTGGTGTAATTGTTTAACCTTGATTTTTTTACACACAAAAAGGTTTAATAAGATCTCGTAGTTACATCCTGCATTATCTGATAACTTTTCTTATTAGCTGCTTCAAATGAAATACTGAGCAATGGACTTATCTTGGTATCTGTTTGATTACATTTGTACATCCTTTAATAGTTTTCCAAAGCAATTCACAAGTATTCATTTCAATTCCATTTGGATTGGAAATATCGATATGTGAAAATAAAGCACTTGCATTTTATGAGCAGCTCATCTGTAATCCAAATGGGTAATAGATCTTTTTTAAAAAGAAATGTTTACATTTTATATTTTCAGCAATCCTAGCTACATTGTTCACAGGAATTAACAGAAAATCTCTTATACTTCTCTTACCAGGAAAAAACCTATATTGTCTGGCAAATCTTGATTAAATTAGTTCAGAGAAAAACAGGTATGTCATGTTGCTCTGGACAGATCAAACTACAAGAAAAAAGGCTCATTCAGCTCTAGATTTTTAGGTACCTATGCTGTTGAGTTGGGTTTTTGTGGGAGACAATGGAAACTATTTGATTATTGCCAAAGAGAAGTAACTGCTTGGCTGGAGAAGAAAGAGTTAAAGAAGAAACAAAGTACAATCAAGCAGAGTAACCCAGCTGGCTGAGGAGGAGACAGCATAAAGATAAGAGACTGGCTATTCTGGGTCTGATTATGAGAAGGTGAGCAGTGTTAAAAAAACAAACTATAAGTCAGGAACTAAACATGATAGGCTACAAATAGAATGGTATAAAAGCTAGAGCAATAGGCTAAAAATAACTGTTGTTAGAATGGTATAAAAAGTTAGAGCAGTAGGCAATAAAATGATTCACTGCATGAAGATGCTCTAGGTCCATGCCGTTAATCTCCACAGGTTGGTGGTTTGTTTTTTTTTAATATCTCTCTCTTTCTTTGAAAGACACTTTCAAATTTGGTTCTTTCACCCTGTCCCTCTTTGCTGAGCCTTTCTCCACATTTACCTTTCTCCAGCTATGGAATCATTAGCTTTCTCCCTGCCTCCATTTCATAAGGTCTGCAATCATTTTTGTATGGTTTTGAGTTCTGCATGTATAGTCAGTGAATCACTAACTGCTGGATCCTGACATCTATGAATTACATGCAGAAAACTGAGTAATTTTCAAAAACTCAGATGAAGCAAAGCTGTCCATCTCCCCTCCCTCTACCTCTACTCTTCAAAGACAATGGGGGCTCCTAATGCTGCCTTCTCTTTTCCCCTGAATACTCTCCTCTCTCTAATCATGCTAACAGAGTGCTCTGATTTTCTCCTACTACTCCATCACCCCAGGTAATTCCACAACAGGAAAGAGTTTCAGTGGTGTTATTTTTATTTAGGGCAGAGACATTCATGTTATTAAAAGGTGTGAGACACTGGCACCCTTTGGTGCAAAGATGAGAGGCAGCATGACACGTGAGCATAGAGATGAAAGGCTCTGTCATGCACTTGGAACCAGCAAGCCCTTTGATCAGAGACCAGGTTGTAGCAAGGGAAGAGCATCAGATGCTCTTGCTGGTAGTTTTCAACTCTGTGGGTGAATAACGAACATCTGCTTTGATGCTTAGATCTGATCTCAGGTCAATTTGATATTCATTTTACACCATATGCACCTAAAATAGGATACTCATCCCTCTCTTTCAATATTTTCTTTCATACTGCTTCCCCTGAGACTTCTTTTTTCTCTTTCTCTCTTATAATCCATCTTTTCTGTTGCTTTATAAATTTATTCATTTTCTTTCCTTCTACCTGATTCAGGATATATTATTTTCAAGCCTTCTGTGTCATTCTATTTTAGCCAGTCTCTAATTTGCCTCTCTCTTTCTTAGAGTGCTGTGATGTGGTAATTGCCAAATTTGTTCCAGTGTCATGAAGTCCAAAAAGGTTTCTCTTTAAATAGTAGAGAGATGATTCTGATCTCACGCTGCTTAAAATCAATTTGGCTGATAATCTGAAAGGCAATACTCTTGATTTATTGTTAGTACAATGAGGTTGAGTCCTTTGAACATAGTATACCTGCAGCATTTCATTTTCTCTTTAAAATGCTCTTAAAACAGATTAAATAATGTGATATTGACTCTGCTAACTCTTATGACATTTTCCAAGGGAAGACAAAGTCTTGACAATTTATTCTTTGGGGACAATTTACTCTTCTGGGGGGATCAAGACTAATTTTAATCCCTAGACATCAGTGATCAAATCAAAATATTTATTTATCAATCACTTCAGACTTTGTCGAATACAAGGATTTTGCTGTCACAGGAATATCAGGAGTCAATTTTCTGTTCTACTGCTTTTACCACATGAGCAGCAATTATAACACTTTTGAAACACCTTGAATTTCAGTTCCCCCATCCACTTGCAACTCAATTGATTTGATCATCTATATGCTTGACCTGATATACATATTTTACTCACAAGCTTCAGTCTTCTCCTATGACAAAGTTAATTTTGGGTTCTTTGTTCACAGGGTGTTAGTCAGGGGTTTAGGCTTTGAACATACTTTCTCTTCTTAGGGAAGCTTGTCGGTATCCACTGCCAGATTTGTCTTTAAAGGCTTCCACAGTGTCTAGATCTGTTTAACCTTTTATCCTGATACTCAGTCCATTCTCTCCTTAAGTGGAATCAGGGCTCTTTCCCTTCCAGTGATAGATAAATATATCTTTGCTGTATGAGAAGTCTCCTTAACTGTCTTATTAAAAGTTCTTTAATTCATCTCTCTCTCTTCTCCATCTTTGGTAGCTATCTGGATTCCTTTAGCAAGCCTTACATTTTTTTATCAAACTGTAGATTAAAAACAAACTTTATACAAATATCTTAGCAAGTAACGTCTTTTAACTGGGATATTACACAATCAGTCATTTGTGGCTGACAACAAGTTTGAGGTGACTGATTCCCAAATTCTTAGGCATATCAAAAAAATGTGTTGCAAAAATTTCTGCAAGACAAGCTAATGAGTTGCAGACAGCTTTTAATTTAAACAGTGTCATGGTTCAAGCCCAGCCGGCAACTTGGAACCACGCAGCCGCTCGCTCACTCCCCCCCTTTTCCTTCCTCCCCCCGCTCCCGGAGGGATGGGGAGGAGAATTGGAGGAATGTAACTCCCACGAGTTGAGATAACAGCTCTCCAGTAACTAAGGTATAATACAAACCACTACTGCTACCAGTAATAATGATAAGAGGAATAACAAGGGAAAAGGACACAACCGCTCCCCACCCGCCGACCGATACCCAGCCCGACCCGATCAGCGATCTGGGCCTTCCGGGTAACTCCCCCCAGTTTATATACTGGGCATGACGTGCTGTGGTATGGAATACCCCTTTGGCCAGTTTGGGTCAGGTGTCCTGTCTCTGCTTCCTCCTGGCTTCCCCTCCTCTCTGGCAAAGCATGAGACTGAGAAAGTCCTTGGTCAGAGTAAACATTACTGAGCAACAACTAAAAACATCGGTGTTATCAGCGTTGTTCCCAGACTGAAAGTCAAAACCACAGCACTGCACCAGCTACTAAGAAGGAGAAAAAATGACTGCTGTAGCTGAACCCAGGACAAACAGGAACACCCTATATGCACAATGCTTCAATGGGTATGGAACTTACTGCAAAGATCTCTAATGGTTGTGATGGAACACACACAATTTATTTGCTATACCTATAGATCTAATAGATGATGTTCATAAAGAGTTCTCAAACATATCATGATGAGTTTTACTGTAATAGTTGTGAAGATTATGATATTTCATATTAAATGCAGTGTGTAGTGACAATGTACCTCAGGGACAAAGTTGGGATTATATCAAAATAGTGCGCTTTTTTCACAAAAATTCTTCTTGTTTCCTACAGGTGGGGGGAAAAAAAAAAACCAAAACAATTCAGCGGTCTAAGGAAGAAAAAAGGAAGTACAATATAATAGTTTCTCAGTGATTTGTCTTTTCTGATACTGTTCATTCAAATAGAAATATGGGAATAAAAGGAGAAAAATGCAAATCAGATAGGAGTTATAGTTTTGTTTATCAAAATACAGCTTTGCCAGGGAGTTTTTGACTGATAGATGTTAAGGACTAACACTTATCTAATCTCCCAAAGGGCACAGTAAATGGATGACAAGATTACCCTGAGATGCAACAGTTAATACCAGAACATTTAAAAAAAACAACCCTCATGCCTGAAGGTTTAGATGCAACTCTATCAGGATTAGAAGAAAATTTAATGCATATTTTCATACACAATTGGTTATATCTTCTTAAAAACTTTTAGCATTAACCTCTAGAAATGAGATATTGGACTGGATAAACTATGATTTGGAAACTCTGACCATTGTTTTCCTTTATGGCCATATTGAATTTGAATTTCCTGTGCTACTCGGAACAGCAGCAATATTACCAGTGACAGAAGACTCTGTATGTGTAAGAGAAATTACTTGCCTCTACTGACCAGAAGCAATTCTTAGCTTGATTTACAAGTGACTTGCCTTATGGGATGTAATTTATCTGGACAATGAGAGATGCTTACCTTCCAGCTCACAGTATTTGCTGCATTGGAAGGGGAACGAGTTGATTCTGCTTACTAGGTTGATTAGTTTCTAGAAAACCTATTTCTGCATAAGCCATTGATTATTTGTGTTTCAGTAAAAACAAATGGATTAAATGGAGTTTCACAGTACCAGAAGGGGAAGCCAGAGTGCAAGCAGAGCCACACATTATCCACCTACCTGTAAAAGAAACCCCAAAAAACCAAAAAAACACAAACCAGACACAGATCTATGACATAAGAGACTTCTGCCTCAAACTGTGAGTTTTCTGCAGATGAGGTCTTGGAAAGCAGGTCCTCCCCAAGCTGCTGATGGGGTTGAAGGAGAAATCTGAGTAATGGGCTTGAATACCATATACTCAGGCTACCATATACTCAGGCATTACTTATTTTCACCCGTATTTGCAAAGAGATCAAATTGAGACATACTTTTTGTACTTACTTAGACAACTGAGAAAAGAAGTTGAAAATATAGAATACTGGGAAATAGACTAATAGTTTTTCCACCCAAACAACCCATATGTATTGAATGCGTATATAATTAAATTGAGATTACAGTATGTTTATTACATTACAATCAAAGTCCCATGTTGTTTCAAATTACAAACTGATTTGGGGGGAAAGTAAGCTTGAAGCGTACTCATGTTTCTCCAGCAGTCTCAAAGCAGCAGGGTTCTATTCCTACAACAATTGGAAGTATAGCTACTAACAGTGCCGGCACTGAGATGTCATGATGGAACTTAGAATCAGTCACTGTGGCTTTTCAATAACTGGAAACCACACCTTACTTCCCAATCTATCAGTCTTGTCATCGGTGGAGCATATGGTGGCTGAATGATGTCTGAAGGCTTTCTTCCAGTCATGAAGACTAGAAACCTTAGATATAATTATACCAGTCCTTAGCACAAAAGAGAGCCTGAAAGGACTGCAGAGCAGGTTGTTACAGCTGAACCAAGACAGCTGTACCACTGAACAGTGTCATATTTTTTAAATAAAGACAATAAAAATAAATAAAGATCCCTCATAACTGGTGTCCTGTTGTGAAAATTGTGTAACTTACTGCTTTCATAAAAGATGTACTACAGAAAAAAGACTGCATTCTAAAAATAATACTGGAGAAAAAAAAAAGCGAATCAGAAAATAAATCTCATATATCACTCTTACATATCATATACTATTGCAGAAATACCTGAAAAGAAAAAAAAAATAAAAAAGGTCTACCAGCCCCAAAGAAAACCTGACTTGTTAGACATACAGAGGAAATAATAAAAAATACTTTCCTCATGCTACTGTAAATTCTTAGAGACAGAAGGTTTTGTGGAAAGAAGAACAGAATTGACAGAGCATGGAAATGCTTCTTAGAATAATCTTCTGCTTAAAAAAAAATGTCATGACAGATATTAATATACTATCCTATAACATTTTTCAAGATCTTACTGAAACCAAGATCAGCATACAAATATTTCAAAAAGTTTCACCAATAAATAGGCAACCTTCACTGACAAAGTAGTTATACTACAGGGGATTTTACTACATGTTTAGACTAAAATTTAGATTTCTTTAAAGTCAAGCAGGTAAAAAAATGAAACAAGACATTACAGAGAACACAGCAGAAGCTTTCTGCATTTAGTAAATGAGTTTTAAAATTCTTAATCAGAACTTCTGTTGTCATCTTGTAAAAAACACGGATTAAGGCACGTCAATAAAAGTCAACACTTAATCAGTTAGCAAGAATGTGAACATTAAAAATGATAAATTCCAAGGAAACTACAAGTGTGCTGGTGCAACAGGAGACCTGAGATTGGACTCAGGTAATATGAGTTTAGACATTTCCTTCTGAATGTCTTAAAAGTAACTCAAGAAATAAGGATATATGCAAAAAATGAGCTTTTAATTGTTTTTCTAATTTCATAGCTTATCTAAATTGCATCAGGGAACACCTATTATTTGCAAAAAGTAGTGCTATGGTAGCTGTAAGGATCAAAGCATGTGAAGAGGGCAACATTTCAGGGACAAATTACAACTCACACAGCAAATATGAAGGAAAGAAAAAAAGAAAACAGAAAAAACCACTATGGCTTGTACTCAGAATCATAGAATAGTTACGATTGGAAAGGACCTTCAGATCGTCTAGTTCCAATCCCCCTGCCATGAGAAGGGACACCGCACACTTAAATTATGTTGCCCAAGGCTCTGTCGAAACTGGCCTTGAACACCGCCAGGGTTGGAG
>NW_009928925.1:0-10478 GCF_000696875.1 Nestor notabilis
ATATGTGTGTGTGTCAATTCTCTCTTTTCTAACATAACTTAGATTACATTGCTCCAAGGTATATTTTAATGATTACAATGTTCTTTAAAAAATGACACAATGCAGTAAGATGTCTAAAACTAAACTGAAGCCATAAAAAAAAACCCCAAAACAACCAAACCTAAAAGTTTAAAATACTTGTCAATTTGACTAAAATGCATATTTACTCAAGTTCCTTGAGCTTTCATTTTTTCTTCTCCCCATTGGAGGAACAATGTCTATAGTAATTGCTCAACACTACTCTGGCGGTAGGCAGCTTCATCTTTACAGGTTTCCTCGATTCCCCTTGCAAATAGTTTCACTAACTGGCAGTGAACCCTGGAAAACAGAAACCAATTAATGAGAAACAAATGGGTACTATACATTTAATTTTAATAATCCATTAATTTTAAGCAGTTGGACAAAGGTCCTTGCTCCAGACAACAGAAAATGCACTCTCATTCTTGATACAGTCCCTTCCTGCACAGAAGGTTGGATGCTTTCACATATCCATCACTCCAGTTATTCCTGTTTTCCACCCACAGAGTTCTATGGGGTACATAAATGAGCTCATCTTATACAATACACAGTATTTATAAAAATCACTTTTGGACTGCTAAGTGATGATGTTTAATGGACACACTTGCATGTAAATATTATGTATTTTTGCTTCTCTTTATTCTAAAAACAGCAAACAAAACCAATCCACCAAAAAAACCCCAACAATCCAACCAAAAACCCCATTCAAATTTTTCAAATTCCCTTCTAATTTGATTATTTGCACAACTGCAAACTTCTTTCTCCATATGCTAAGGCTGGAGATAAGACTCAGTGCTGTGTGTCAAAAAATATGAAGTACTGGACACACTCATCTGTAAGACAATGATGCTTAAAGTTTATGTTTAACAGGAAAAGCTGTTCCTCAGAGTAATAAGGTACTCTGCTCTTTTAAAAAGAATCCTCCCAGCACAAGTATGTATCAGTTCCTAAGACGTAAGTATGACTCCATAGGTAGGGCCATCTATCTTTCTCAGTGATCACTTAAACTTATTCTCTGGAAAGGACTCAAAAAAGTACATATAAAAAAATTTATTATCAGAAGACCCAAATTTGCTATGCAGAGGCACCTTTTGGGGATGTCTTTATGAGCATCTTTAAAATCAATGAAAAAGCTTGATGTTTGCTGGTACGTGGAGAAAAATAATCGATGCTTACCTCACTTCAATTGCTGAACTCTCCAGAGTTTCTCCATCACAATTCCAGGTGCTATTAGCAATATTACAGCAACAGGCTGGATGATCTCTGCAGAACTGGCCAAAACGTTTCTTTCCCATGTCGGTGACATTGCTTTCATTGTCTTCTGAAAGCTTTGAAGTAAATTGAAAACTCTTCACCCGATGAACATCTACAAATGAGAAGTCAAACTACAAAGAAAAAAAACAAGTCAAAACAGGCAATTACAATTAGTTAAACTCATTTGATGTGTAAAGCAAGTCAGTGTGCAGCATTCTGTATTCAAGTCTGTCCACTCCAATTTTCTGGAGAAGCTTATCTGAGGTAGAGAGATTTTTGTTTTTAAAAAGCTGCACATCAGAAACAATAAAGCCAAATTGAAACATTACTTTTCAAGGGTCCTCTTCAAGTGGTCATGTTATAGATAATCAGATAACAGGTTTTGTGATTATGAGTAAAAGGGGTACAAGTACTCTATAAAAACTCGTAACATGGAAGGTCTGGATTGGATCTTTGTACCATCCTCAAGACCTGTTCATCTACAGCCCTTAAGACACATGGGCTTTTCTGAAAGCCTTCTGCTTCTGCATTTGGAACAATGTCCTGGAGGTGAGAATTCCATGGCAGTGTGATCACATCACAGAGCTGGCTGTATAGGATAAAAAGAATAGAGGGCAATATTATTACATTCTAACAACTAGTTGATTCAGCTAGAAAAAGTAGGACAGTTAAAAAATTGCTCTTAGAGAATGCAGACTACAATATCACAAAAATGCTTTAAAACAGGCTTCATAAATTAAAGGAACAATCAAATTAGAGGGTGCCCCGCAAAATTTGTTAAGTTTTGAAACAGGGTTTCCCACTATTATTTAGACACTAACCTGAAGTGAGGACATATGTACCACCCTGCATTTAATCTACACTACAAAACTAACATATCCCATAGAGGAATAGTTAGGAAGCACTGGAAGGGGAATGGCCATAGTAACAAATCACAAAAAGCATCAGATTTGAAGGGACCTCCTAGGTCTTAAGTTCCCTCAGCTTTTAGCCATAAAAAAAGCTGTCAAATTGTCAAATTCCACTCTTGGAAGCAGTGGCTCATGGATACAATGAGGCTCACTAAGCAGTGTGCTAGTCCAAACAGCTTAGTTACAAAAACTGGTATCCACAGCTGCACAGAGCCACCCATGAATGCTCTCATGTCTCAAGTCTAAGCAGAATGTACTTGCTTGATAAATGTTGAAGCCAATTTGAAAGGTAGCCAAGAAGGCTTCAAATAATCAAAACCATCAAGGGAGCAGTGAGAGTGAGTGTGAAGGAGTGAAGGGAAGAGCAGGAGACTGAGAATAGCAGGAAGGAGGAAAACAGACACACACAATGCCCCAGGGAATCGTAATGAGAAAACACAGGAAAGAGAATCTATACTAATTCTTCTACAGAGGACGAAGAATAGCATCATAACCAAGTGAGATTTATTATTGCTTTTATAACTGGATATGACATTCGTGCATTGTTCAAATAATTTCCGGAACATGTTAATATCATCAGGTTGTGACAAATACTAAATGTGTGTGTTCACAGCCATAGCTCTGGTTTCAACAGATACTACAAT
Organism: Nestor notabilis; assembly: GCF_000696875.1. Classification (NCBI taxonomy): domain Eukaryota; kingdom Metazoa; phylum Chordata; class Aves; order Psittaciformes; family Psittacidae; genus Nestor; species Nestor notabilis. The sequence continues at coordinate 2,867 of NW_009928925.1, forward strand.
CCCAAAGCAGTGATGAATCTTCCCTTGTAGTTTATCCTGACAGCTACAACATACGCAAGGAATAATTTTAAAGCCAAATGAATAAAGCTTATATCCTGGTCACATATATGCAGTGAAATTCTGCTAAAAGCCTGCACTTTACAACACGACAAACAAGTTACAGTTCTGGTAACTTTCTTCTAAACCCCATTTTCATACAGTTTACACAAAGTGATTTATTATTCTTCATTACATCTTCTACCTCAGCTATGTTGCACTCCTGTGAGCAGTTTTTCATTACAAATACATGGGGGCACAGTTGTGATGAAATCACTGTAAATACTGTCCAAACAGCAAATATATGGAAAATGTTATGAAACAGAATTCAATTAGGAAAAGTGGACTTTTGTTAGAATGCTATAGCCAAACACTTGACTTAGACAGAATGATTTAATGGGTTTTTTTGTAACAGTACACACGATGAGATTATGTCACCCAAAATGCATAAACTTTTTTAAAAAACAAAAAACCCCCAACAGACCTGCTTTATAGATGTTCTTTTTTTATATCTAAGAACATGAATATTTACAACTTAGACTGACTCTGGAGAATTCATTGCCAAAGGGAATACACACCTGATCATCCTGGTTTGTATGTCTGACAAGGTACCGTAGAAAATCAAATCTTGAGCATTTACGAACTAGAATGAGGTCAGCTGAACCATCTGCCAAATGAGCTGCTGGTGAAAGACCTTTCGGACTTCGTGGACAAGCACAGCTCATATTTACTGCATTAATGGCTAGAAATTTTCCTTTAATAACCTTCCATTCTTCTTCTTCTGGAACACACCAATAAAGGCATGGAGACAGGTTACAATTTGATGTACTCAGAAGAACATTAAGAAGCAATTTTTGGCAATTTACAAGTTTATTCTGGGCATATTCATGTACCGACAATAAATACATAAAATAAACTGCATTTTTTAAAAATAAATCTATTTTTCATATAGTAACAGAGAAAGTTTCTTTCTCCCTTCACAGACTGAGATTATCTACTAAAACTGCTCACTATTTCTGACAAATGCACATGAGATTCAGGATCAATGCTATTTGGTAGTCTATTTCCACTCCAATCCCAAATGTCTGACGATTAATAGTATTAACAGAGTTGAACTTTGCTGTGCATAAATCTTTACAGATTTCTGGAAATCAGTACAAAGTCTGTTTTCAACATGACAGTATTCTGTTAGAGATCAGACCTAGACCAAGAGGCAGAGGAATTTTCGAGCACAAAGAAACAGTGGCAGGCACTGCAGAGTTGTCATCTAATCTGTATTTTCTTGAATATGAATAAAAATAGATTAAAAAAATGCCTTTGCATTTTTAGATTACATACAATTGCCTTCCTTACTGCAAAAAGAAAAAGCCATAAAGCAGCCATTAATACTCCTATTCTCCTCTCAATATGAGTGGATGTAGATATTTCAAACCACCAATTTCACAGCAGTAATGATTGCAGAATTGTCTGTGAAGCTACACACAGTTCTATGACTGGAGTTCAGGAGTGAAGTGCCATTGTTGATGATGTGGGTAAAGTTAAGAAATTAACAGAAAAAAACATTAAAGTTTGTTTATATAAACTTACTGAAGTTTAATCCTCAAACCACAGCAAGGTTGAGGTTTTGAGGCATATTAACTGGTACGGACTTAGTAATCTAACATTATTCAGATCCCCACATTTGGGTTAACATAGTTATTGTCAAGGTGCTTCTCTGATGGGACTATAGATGATATTTATGCTATATACTTCATGTCCTGAAATTCTGCTGTTCTTTACTGTCTAAGTTTTAGGAACTTCACATCTACTTTAAAAAATCATTTTTTACAACTGTGTAGGTAATTTTGAACCTAATGCCTATGATGCATTCATTTTGAATTGATCTCTTCCAAGCTTTATACATCAGAAAAAGAAGAAAAAAAAGTTTGGAAAGTATGCTGTATTTCTTCTTTGCTCTTTGAACTTTACTTGCTTCCTTGAATTTTTATTCACTGGAACTTCCTCCTATACACTCTTCAGCAATAGAAGCAAGAAAAATAGAACTCTGGGAAAAATGGAGTAGGATTATAATGTGACAAAAGACTTAAAGGAAACCAAAAACTTTATTCTTTCTCCATCTACAGTATCCTATCTCCTGACAAACCAATCAGTAATAGCGAGAAAAAAAAAAAATGCAGCCCTTGAGTTCAACATTTTCACATCAATTGCCAAAGTGGTTTTAGAATTGCTTGCTTTACTGTTCTTTTAATGTTGCTTTTAAACAGTACAATACAGAAAGAAATGATTTAAATCAGATTCAAAATGTGTATCTTAAGAGAGATGAGAAAGACTGAAATGTCAAACTACAAAATGACTTTGTTCAGGCTGCAGTAAAATGACGAGGCCCTGCTCAGAAATGAAGGTAACTCAACAGAACATAAGAAACTATTGCAACTGGAAACATCCGTGTCCAGAACTATACAAGTGCTTATTTACAAGAAAACCAGCCATTTTCTGATATACAAACAACAAAATAAAACAACACCCTTTACTGATAAATCCTTTTGTTGTTTATCTGAGAAACATTAATAATTTAGTCTACAGCGTGTCTACACACGTGTTAACTTTTAAGGTATGCTCACTGCAATAAATAAGCCTCAAACTACCCAAGGGAGAATGCTTATGAATTTTACTGTAAGAGGTTGTTTTCACCTGGTGGGAAAAGAACTATTTAGTATAAATTTCAGTATGTTACTCCAAAAAAAAAGCTTCACCATTCCAGTAAGAATAAAGTCAGGGTATTTATCACATTTTAGATGACCAACTGCTTTCATAACTGTTCTGTGGGGTGCGTCACTCTAACAGCGCAAATAACTCACCAAAAAAAATAATCTTTCATATAATAGAGCAATCATAAGCTCATTTCAACTGTCTATTGTGTATATATACACAGCAAGTTGCTGAAATCAGCATAAAGTACTAACACTCACGGTTTACTCAGCACATGCACATAGACTTCTGCACAATACAAAGAAATATGTTCAGTGACAGCCAATGCAAGCATCCTTCTAAACTTATCTGAATTGTGCACAAACCAAGTACACAATGAGAGAGTCAGCCAACATACCCTGCTGAGTAAAAAGCTTGTCTGAGGTGGTGATTTAAAATCCTTTTCATTGCAAATCAAGAGTAGCTGATTGTTATTGTTTGCTTACCAGTACTAAACAGAGAAGAGACTGGACTGCAAAGAAAGTCAGCCAGCAGAAGTAAAAAGGATTTAAGTAAACAATATCCTACATAATTATCTGCTTAATGTCTTGTGCAATGCTGGTTGAAGCAGTCTTGATTGCTTGCTAACCTGTGGCTTTCTTCTGCCTGTGCTCCATCAAAACTAACAAAATGGCAGATCTAAAAAGCAAACCAAACAATCCCCTCCACAACAATAACAAAAAACCCCCCACAAACAAAAGAAAAAATCTTGGTAATTTTAAACTACGGTTATTTCTAAAAAACATAGATTTTATTTTTTTTTTTTTCCTTACCAAAACCCCTACTATCACATTTAGCTCCTTGGAAAACATTATGTAAAGCAATTTCTTTAGCTAAATCTAGGCATAAATTCAAGCAACTCAAGAAATACTTCAATCTGCCCATCTGCTGACTACATCAAAGATCTAAAAGCAGTAGCTGGAATAGAAGCACTATATATAAGCATGTGGAAGAGGAATTCAACTTGGCATAGAAATTTATATACAGTCTTTATGGTACCAATGAATCTCTACAGTATGATGATACTCTTTTTGCTAACAGATGTCTAGAACCTGGCAAAGATACTGTGCAAAATAACTGTAATTATAAGAATCTAGGTCATAAGGGCCAATGGTTGTGTCAAGAAAATTATGGTTTTATGCACTGGGCTTTACAAGAAAAGAAAAAAATAGAGTAAAGGCAGAAGCAAGCACTCATGGGAAGGAAGGCTGCCTGCTGTGTAATGAAGGGTTTATCCAAGATGACAAACTGAGACCAGAAGCAAAACTCAGCCAACTGAATCTGTATCCCTTGCTCCAGCAAGGCCACAAGTGCCCCCCAATAGGGGACAGTAGTCAGACAAAGATACAACTAGGAGGATGACAGCACGGAATCCAGTATATTGACAGTTGTTTTATTGAAAGGAAGGAAGAGTTATGCCTATAAGAAAATCCGTGGAGTGTGGGCAGGGGTTGGAATAGGAGGAAAAAAAGAAAGTAAGGATAGTATAACAAGAGAAAGAGGAGAGAAATCTCATTTGTCATTTATATTGAATACTGGTGGGGTATTGTACGTAAATACTTCAGGCCACTAGATTGTTACTAGTTGTCCAAGTTCACTGCCTCATATTTTCTTTCCATAGGGTGACTTTTGCACTAGAAAACACAAATTTTTAAACCAGACCGATTCTAAAAGCTATCTTAATGAACTGCTTCCTTCTATTCTACCTCACAGTTTACCAGCTGAGCCCTTCTCACAAAAAGAACACAGTCTTAGGTCACAGAATATATCTTACTTGAGGAAAAGAAACCAAATCCATTGAAATATACAAGTGACTAGTGTAATTTATCAGAATTTTCCGAGGTTTGGATGGAGGAGACACCTTATGTATTTTCCACATATTTACATGTATTTTTCTTAAACTTAAAGAAATAATGTAACTCACAATAGTTTAAAAAAAAAAAAAAACCCAAACCAAAACACACACACACACTTGGACTGATATATTCTGAAAAAAATAATAATTTGTATAATGTTACACTATCTTTTTCTGACAAATTACCTTCATGTTTTAATCCACACTGCTTCTGCTGTTGTGCCAGCTTTTGCTCACTTTTCTTGCAAATGTAACACCTGAAAACAAAAACACTACTCAGTTCCTGAAAACAGAACTATTATTCAGTTCAACTTTTTTGTTTTACCCAATCATAACAAGATCTCCCCACCCCAAGATGTAGTATGGCCAACTGGCCAACCTATGACGTTGGCCTTCCTGGCTGCACGCAAACACTGCTAACTCAGATACAGTTGGTGTCCACCAGGATCCCAAATTTCTTTTCATCAGAGCTGCCTTCCTTGCCAGTCAGTGCCCAGTCAGTACTATTGCATGAGACTACTCACCCTGGGGTTCGTGACATTTACCTCTCCTGAGCTTCAGGAGCTTCCTACTGGCTATTTCTTCAGCCAAGGTGCCTCTGAATAGCAGCCCTGACTTTCAACATGTCAACCACTCCTCCGAATCTGGTACCATCCGTAAGACTGCTGAGAGTGTACTCTCAGCCACCATTCCAGTCATTAATAAAGATGTTGCACAGTATTAGCCCCAGTATTGATCCCCAAGGGGGATCAAGCTGGTCTTGGTACTCATAACCGTTCTAGGAGTCTTGCCAGTTCCCCACCCATCCACTAATCTAGACCACATCTCAACATTTTGGTTTTAATACTAAAGAAAACAGTACCAAATGCCTTGATAAAGTCAAGGTATGTAACACCCACCATTTCCCACTCATCCACAGACCTTTGGTACCTGCAAAGCCTGGGGGCACACAACATCAGTGGAAACTGGGGCAAAGGAGTAATTTACTCTTACTTTTCTGTATCTTTTATCACTAGGTTCCCCACACTACTAACCAGCAGGCCCAAAGGTCCTTTAGCTTTATGTTTTGATTGCTATACTCATATAATCCCTTTGTAAGAAGTAACAGCCTTCACATCCCTGATTTCAACTCCATCTGAGCTTTGGCTTTCTCAGCTCCATCCCTGCATGTTTAGGCCACACCTCTGGGTTCTTCCAAAGTAACCCATTCCACTTCCACCTTCTCTTTACTTCTCAGATACTTGCTCTATCATGTTTCTTACTCAAGTTTCTGCATATCAAAACATGCTGTTCTTTTTCTTTGAGGAATTACCAACTCTCATGGGCCTCTTTGTCCTCCAGGGCAGTCTCCCATGGAATCTTGCCAAGATTCCTGAATAAACCAAAATCTGCTCTCCCAAAGACCAGAGCTGCAATTCTATTTTTTGTCTTGCTTCCTTTTCTCAGGATTTAAACTCTGTAATCTCCCAGTCACTGCTGCCCTCAACTGTCAAATCCCCCACTTCCCTTCTCTGTAACAAGACCAGCAGAGCACTTGTCCTAGTCAACTTGCCAATCACCTACATGATCACTGTCACCACCACACTCCAGAATTCTCCTAAATGGCTTATACCCAGCCCTATTTCCCTTCCAGCAATTATCAGGATGTATAAAATCCCCCATGAGGCAGAAGGCACTCTTTACTTTCTGACTGAGGCCTGGATGACAGCTTTCTCCCTCTGGAATTTCTCCTGCATCAAGGCACCCAATGGATCAAATAGTTTCTCCAGCTAGTACTGGAGACCATGATCTGTAGCATGTCATAGCACTAACACAGCAGAGTCTCAACAACTTCCATGTAGTTTCTGGCTCCTTGGTATCCTGCTGTGCTGTTTGCTGCTGTGACAACTACTATATCTCTGATAGATATATTCATATGTAAAGAAGAATGATAAACACTATTGCATAACTTCAAGCAGATGAAAGCAAAGAGAAAGGAAGGAACACTGGAAGATTGAGGTAGGCTCCCTGGTTGGAGAAACAAGTGAAGAATAACACACAGAAATTATACAGCATTGCAGTTGTCTATAAAAAAAGTGCTAAATAGAATGATTACTGAAAGGACATATCCTCAGGACAAGCCATGCCAGCTGCTGTCATGGCACCAAAACAACCACTAAAATTGCTAGATCCAATTACAGTGTGAACATTTGAGAACTTCTGAATAATTATTTCTATTTGTAGAAGCTATGAGGCATCCAGACATTTAATTTATCAGCAGTAACATAGCATAGCACCCTCAGCACCTTGTAACTGGGTACTATGCCGTTATATTGGGCACCGCTCTTCATTTAAAACTGTGGGAGGAGGGGGACCAGCTAACAAAACGTTATTACATTTTACATTTTGTTTATTGACCTAGCAACATGGTGTTCTCTTTAATAAAGTCAGTAAACTTTTTTTACAAGCTTGTGTTTTTCAGAGTAAGTGTTCTGATATTAGAAACAACATTTCTGTGACACCTATTTATGTACAGGCTTCATGTCAAACATCCAGAGTTAAACAGTAGCCTACCCCGTTCTGCAGGTATATTTATCTCGTGGAGATCCCAGTGTGTGTTTTGCTGGTTGAAATGAAATTGTTCCTTCATAGTAATGATGAGTAAGAAAAGTCTTGAAGCCTATACATAAATATAAAAAAAAGTATTAATCAGCATTAAGTCATTATAAACACATCGCAAACACCTCTGCATACATAGAATCATAGAATGGTTTGGGTTCGAAGGGACCTTCATGAGAGGAGAGTAGAGGGGCAGAACCACCTCCCTCAACCTGCTGGTCACACTCCTTCTGATGCTGCCCTCTCAACTTTGTAACATTTGCCAACAGTGCCATTACTATTTGACATCATTAAAAGCCAACTGACATTTTAGCTATACGTAACTACCAAGTCTTAAAATTGGCCTGTACTAGTTAAATTCTGCTTTTGCATCTT
>NW_009928925.1:10499-37191 GCF_000696875.1 Nestor notabilis
TAACACAAAACAAATCAAAGAAGGCAAAAAATATTTTCCAGTGGTAAACCACTTATCTCTCTCAATGATCAGTTTTGGAAGAACGACAAAGTTAACAATTAATTCAGCTGAATGTCCAAGACAGAGGAGTTCTTACCTCTCTCTGATTGAAAAGAATGTCAAAATGATTAGCACAGAAGAGATACTACTTTTTAGACAGCTATCACTAGGTGACACATATCCAACACAACTTCAAGGAGCACACTGTAGATGTCCCTAAAGTTATGGACCTTTACGTAATGTGATCCAATGTATTCGGTACTACAAGGAGTTGAAAATCAGGTTTAGTCTGTTTCTGATGTTTAAAAGCTTCAGAGGAGGTTGGTTTGGAGAGAACATCAACTGTTCCGATATATTTATGTGCTGACAAAAAACACAATAATGACACAAGTTACCTGAGTAGTCATATCTCATTGGACCCATCCACCGCTTCTTTTCACTATCTTTTAATATATCTCCATAAAAACCATAACCCAGTAACGACACACAGTACTTCAAAAACGTGTTATTATGATGTACAGAAGAGACATCCAGAGGCTGACAGTCACCTATGAAAATTAGAAGTGCAAGGCTGTATTAAGGCTTCTTTTGTTTGCAAGTAAGGCTTCTTTTTGTTTGTTTTGTTAACTTTAATGTTACAAAATTTTAAAAAATAAAAAATGTGTAGTATTTATGTCATAACACATAAGTTATATATCCATATATATTTTTTATACATGAAGGGAAAATAATTTTTAATACTAATTTCACTAATATTTAAAAAGCATTAAGCACTAAGTGAGAAAAAGTCAAAATGCTAAAAATATATAATAAAGAATTTACATTCATTTACCATATAGCAGTAGGAGAGGATGTTATAGAAGGGATCAAAGCGATCTATATATCTACCAGATACTACTTAATCCTGTATGTCATTCTATCAGAAGATATGTCATGCTATCAGGGGCCTTAGGAGGTTTCTCATCAAATCTCTCACTCCAAGCAGGTTCAGCTATAACATCAGATCAGGTTAGGCAGGGCTTATTCAGTCAAACCCTGAAAATCCCTGAGAACTAAGCATATACCACCTCTCTGATGTCCTCATAGGGTAAGCTCTGGCATGGTAGTGGGCTTGGGTGGGGTGTGTGCGTGTGTATATTTACATTTAATAATCCAACTGAAGTCCATTCATCTTTCTAAACTTAGTCCAATGGCCTAAACTCTACATATGCTGAACAGAGTTAACCATAGGTTAGTAGTAGAGAAGCACATGCTTTGCAACACCAGCTCCTAAAACTGTAACTGTTAGACATACAAGTGATAATGAAATAATGGTCATTACCCTTACACAGCATCATCTGAACTGAAGACTACCTCGTACAATTTTTCAAAATCACTATTAAGAACCGTGTGACTATGATTCTTCAGTACGTGGCAGATAGGATGGACTGAATATGCCAAGTTATCTTCCTCTAGCCCCCATGCAGTTCAGGGACTTCACTACTAGAGGACTTTGAGGAGTGTCAGTGTTAGCATCTCTACTGATGACAACGTATCAAAAATCATTTATTGAAGAGTAGTTGTTTTCCTCACTAGTTCCTCCTCAAATATATGACTCACAGATGGTAAAAATGGGAAATTATCAGCTAATTCCAGGCAAGCAGAAGCCATATTTCTAACTTGGCATGGAAGCATTGAATTGCACAGGACAATTGGGGAACTAGTACAAAACACAACTATTCAAGTGTACATGCACTTGTCATAGCTTTCTTTAAGAGAGAGAGAGAAAGAAAGAGTTGGCAATAACTTATGCTGCTTATTGTATTTTACTGCTATTTTCAAAAGCATGCGAGAATCCATGAAAACAGCAGATATAAAGCTTCAAAACATTATAACCCCTTGAAAACAATGAATTACAGTGGAGAAAGCAATTTATTTTTAACCTCTTGAATTCCAAATCACTTAAATGCCAGACAAAAATTTCTTATTTCAACTCAGCCATCATGTTCAAATTGTATTTCACAGACATACAGAAAGAACTAAATGAATTACTGGTTTAGGCTATTTTCACCATTTTCGTAACAAAACAGTGAACTCTGATCACCCACCTACAATAATATGAAGAGCTGATGTCACTGGATCAGAAATGCCAATAGTTGAATAGCATATGCAGTCTGTTGATCCTGAAAAATAAACAACTAGAGATTAATTAATATCCTTCCAAAACAAGTATTATTGGCATGGTTCTCCAAACAGCAGCACTATGTTCCTTTGGCTTGCCCCTTTCTATTTTATGGAACAAAGTAAATACAAGGATACAAATATTATGATTTAAATGGTAACTTTCCTCTCCATCCCCACCCTGAGAGTTATTTCTCTCCATAGAAAGTACAAATATTTTCGCTACAGAAGCAATAAATATACAGCAGTTAGTGAAGGGAAATAAGTTAGTTCACATAAAAAAAAAAAATCATTACAGCTTTTATAACAATTAAGGGTGGAGGGGAAGGAAGGCATATGCTGATTCTCCTTTGCTCAAGATTTCTTACCTATTGAGATCTCATGAAAAGAAATTAACTGATATCTTGTTTTCTGGGGGGACTGATCTAAATTCCAGGCTGTCAACATCTCCTCCTCCTCCAGCTGCATCTTAAACCAGAAACTCCCGAGTAGTTCTATTATTTGAAAATCAGTAAATACTTGCTTTCAGTAATTAGTTTATTTATAGGTGAGCAAAGTGGATACAGATATGCCTTTACAGCCTTGAACAAAAGATCTACAAGAAGAAAGGGAGGAAGCTTTAGGTTTCACCTATATTCTGTTTTTGTAAATAACTACCTGCAGGCCACTCTGCAGTCAGTCCATCCACTCAGTATTTTAGGTGCTGGTTAGAGACAGGAAATTCTCCCTGATCCCTATAACAAGCAGTGTAAGAGCCTAAAGTAGGGTTCTGATGTCTACTTTGCAACAGGGACTTGGAAGTCGGGCCCAGACATAAACATAAAACATTTCATCCAACCTTTTCATTTCTTCAAGATCTGTTTTCTTTCTGCTGCTAGAATTACCTTAAGTCACATTTGTCTTGATGTAAGCAGAATTTCCACATGGTCTTACACTACAGGTGGGAGAAGAGGGGGATTCACTCAAGCTACATTTTAACACTGAAGGCTTATCTCCCTATAGTATTGTGTTGTCAATTAAAAGGTGATTTATCCATTGGGCAATTTTATAGAACTTCTTTTTATTTCCATTTGTTAATTAGCAAGGGAGGGCTAAAGTTAGATCTGAAGTCCGAAATTAATTCTGAGCTTCTAAACAGGAGACTAGGGAAGACACCAACAATGTTTAACAACTGTCAAATCATCCCTCTTTCTCAGACATGCCAGTGGAGTACCAACTACAAACAGTAAAATATCGTTGGGTATTTCCTCTCTCAGGGCTGGTAGTACACAGCAACAAAACCAGCATCGTTCCTTACATACATTCCAAGAAGATGTAACTGGTTGTAACATCACACCAAGCATGAATCTAACAGTACTAGTTTACAGGTCACTAAAATGTTCATGATGGCTAAAGATCTGTATCTCTCTGAATACTTCATAACCAAACAGGAATTCTTGACCAATAGGTGGGTCTTGAATACTCTACAGGCTCTAACGCCTGTACTGACCAGATGCCCCCCTGCTAAACGTGAGTTTAGATGCTCATCTGCAGACACCTAAACATAAGCAAGAAAATTTGAGTATCAATTTCAAACTGAAACTCACCTTAAGGGAGTGCTGCAGATTACTCTGCTTGGCTTTCAACTGTTTCTCTAGTACAACAGTTGTCTTGCACGGGGCTAGTATACTGCAATGATAGTGGCACCACACCATCATATGTAGGTAGCTGAATCCCAAACTAAATGTCCAAAATCTCCCAGCTAGAGAAAGCTCTCATCCCAGGTATTTTGGTATTAGGAACTTACTGCAAATATGAAGTGTGTAGAGGGTACTTTGACTAGTCTTTGTTAAAATATGTATAATTACTTTGAATCTTTACCGCACATTATGTATACTAGATACCTGTTTCATTACCCATTTTCCCCAAAGTCTGTTTGTTACTAGGAGTTAACGCAGAGCCACATAGTTGTTACATAGGCAAGCTCTTCTACATCCCTTCCCTCCTCAAACTTAAACACTAGTTTTTTTAATAAATAAATTTAATAATTTAAAAATTATCAAGGAAATCCCTCCTTTAAATCATAAGGAGAAACGATCGAGATATGTATTAAAAATATTAAAGAGTATGTACTCTCCATAAAGCATTTTTGCTAAAGCAAGATTAAAGAAACCAAAGTGAACTGCACTACATAGAATACAGTTCAGTTAACCCCCCAGATTTCCCCTTTGCATGCAAATATTGCTAGTTATTTGTGAGTAGACAAGTTATGCAGACAGGTACTCAGATACCACCTCACTAGCTTTAGTCATAGAACCACCAAAGTGATAAGCAAAATCAGATAATTTACTGGTTGTATGGAAGAGTTCATGCCATTGACACTGCAGACACCCCCCCAACAAAAAAACCACCCCAACCTGCCCTCAAAAAGAACCCCAAACCCACCAAAACCAACCAACACCCAAAACCCCAAATAAAACCCCCAAAGTGCTAGAATTACTAATCTGGAAAACTATTAAACTAGAACACACACATGCTGTGGGCTACATTCTTTTTTGTGCTTTTATTAATGGAAAACAACATAAATTCCAAAGAATTGGAAGTTGTCCTGGGTTCAGCTACAGCAGTCATTTTTTCTCCTTCTTAGTAGCTGGTGCAGTGCTGTGTTTTTGACTTTCAGTCTGGGAACAACGCTGATAACACCGATGTTTTTAGTTGTTGCTAAGTAATGTTTACTCTGACCAAGGACTTTCTCAGTCTCATGCTTTGCCAGAGAGGAGGGGAAGCCAGGAGGAAGCAGAGGCAGGACACCTGACCCAAACTGGCCAAAGGGGTATTCCATACCACAGCACGTCATGCCCAGTATATAAACTGGGGGGAGTTACCCGGAAGGCCCAGATCGCTGCTCGGGTCGGGCTGGGTATCAGTCGGCGGGTGGTGAGCGGTTGTGTCCTTTTCCCTTGTTATTCCTCTTATCATTATTATTGGTAGCAGTAGTGGTTTGTATTATACCTTAGTTACTGGAGAGCTGTTATCTCAACTCGTGGGAGTTACATTCCTTCGATTCTCCTCCCCATCCCTCCGGGAGCGGGGGGAGGAAGGAAAAGGGGGGGAGTGAGCGAGCGGCTGCGTGGTTCCAAGTGACTAAACTGAGCATAAGATAGAAGCAACTCAGCTAGATTTTGATCCTATAGAAAAGAGTGAATTTAGCAAAGAAATAAATACTTTTAGTGCTAATGAGCACTGCTCCATGAGAGATACCTTGACAGGGGCAGGTGCTTCCACAGCACAAACAGAATCCTCAGAGATATATTAGTATGGCAACAGGATTCTGTACTTCAAACAGGTAAAGTAACTTCAGTGGGGATCCTATACATTTGAAGTATTTTTGTGAAGTCAACAATCCATGCAGTGACCTCATAGATGAAATATCAGGCAGCCATGTCAATGACTGAGTAACTGCACGCTCTTGGTCAAGCAGCATTTAGAATTTTGAAGAAATCTATATGGCGACTTTTCTGAGAAGTGATTTTCAAATGTGAAGCTGCTGTTACAGGAAGAGATGAATAGTCGGGGCATAGTCATGTTCCTACTCTAAGGTTTATACACCTTCCTGTGCTGTCTTTAGTACTCTCAACTTCTACAGCCACGTATCAACATGTTGATTATAATCACATTGCATGCTTCAATACATTAGAGTTTATACCTTGACCACAACAAAAGTGAGAGGCATCTGAATACATTAGAGGCCCAATTCACTATAGCAATTAACACTCTTTATCTACACTTTACTCAGTTTTCCCTAGTGCTTGGAAGATGTTCCCCCTATCCCCAGGGTAGGCTGGCAGACTAGGATTTTCTTGAAGAATGAATGCATTACTATTATGCCACAGCACAGAGTGACGTAAGATTATTTTCTTTTTTCCATCTGCTGAGATCACAGGATTATTTAATCTAACCCATGCTCTTTTACTAAAGAGTCCTCCAACAGCAGGTGACAGCTTTGTCTTCCTGTCCTATGCCAGGTTCAGTAAGAACAAATTACTCTGGCTTACTCCACAAGGCATAATTTTAATACTAAAACATGTGGATGAAACCTCAGTACCATGTGTCGTAAAAGTAATGATTCTCTGTTTCTAAGTTCTATAGAGGCACTCTACCACTCTGGATGCAGTGGGAAACTATGGCTGTACGTGCTTTTTAAGGCTGGATGGCATGAGGAGGAAGTCATAACTAAGCAGAAGTTTTCGTAGGTGTGCTGACTTGTGGTTACCACATTGCAATGCAAAATTGTTAGGTTGCTGCAACCTCTAAGTACTCTTAATAGCAAATCTGTTTACAACAGCAATCAGTCAATTTACACTGGCAGATTAGAAGAATCGCTGCAAGTAAGAGACATTCAGAAGTTAAAACTGCCATTTAAATAAAAGCTTTATGTTAATAAAAAAAACCAAGTTATTTCATAAAAATGTACCATAAACCACAAGAATAAATGATACTTTTTAACCATAAAACACACTAAGGAAAGACACGCATTTGTTCAAGGGGGAAAAAAAAAAAAAAAAAAGGGCCAAGCAGGGTTTGCTCCAAAAGTCAGAATCATGATTTAGAAGTAGCATCCAACATTAAAAAAAAAATAAAAAAAGCCTGTACAATGAGATTCTGCTTATGAAATGAAGCCAATTACTCAAAAACAGTCATATAGATGAGAGCCTTTTAACATTACCTCTCTTTATTTTGTAATTTCAAGCCTTTGTGTAAGTAAATTGATAATTTCTGAGCAAAGATTAAATCTGCTGAACTGAGTGTTAGTTTGAACACAGACTACACAACTACAAACCACAACCTCCCATGCTTCTGTTAACACAGCTTGACATTAGGAAATAACTGATAAAAAAAATGGGAGAAACACCAATCCAGTGTCACCTTACCCCAGGCTGTTGTCCTCACTGAGAAGCTGTCTCCAAGTATTGGAAGACCCACAGAGTTTTAGAACTTAGTCTCTGACTTATGGGTAGCTTTTGTTTTCAATATCTATTAATGAGATCTTAGGATTTTAAGAAAAAGGTTGGTTATAAAGGACTAAAAAGAGCATCATGGATGAAATTTTTCTAAAAGCATGATTTATATTTCATTACTCCTTTTGACTTGCTGTATTTTAGGACTGTCTGTCAGTTTAGTTTAAAAAAAGAAGTATTTTTTAAAGATCTCACTTGCTTTGGAACAGACTTCTTACACTAGTCAGGGAACTACGAGATCTGCTGGGGTCAACACAGTCAGAGCTCCATTACATCAAGCAAATATGAACTGAGAACAGCTTCACCATGGGCTGCAAAAAAACCCCTTTTGCTGCCTTCCTGACCACCTGCAATGCATGGGTTTGGCTATTACATGTACAATTTAAGGTCCCTGTGATGACTAGATGTGTTAAGAAAGGGTTAAGATTTGTTCAGTGATTTGACTCCCCTTTTCAGTAAATAAACATTTTCCCATATTTTCAGTAATGGATCATTTTAAATACAGTACAATATACAAACAGGTCAAGATAAGCATTATCCTCTGTACCTCCAGAAACTTAATTAACAGAACTTCAAGCCCAGATTGGAGAAAATACTTGAATCATAGCATTGATTACAAGGCTACACCTCATGTTAGTTCAAGGAATAGAGCATGCAGTATATCTTCAATAGCAAACAGCTACAATGGACAAAGCACAACAAATATTAAAGCGAGTAAGAGAAGAAAGTGACTTAACGCATGTTAGTAATACTAAAATATCAGTGAAGATCATACATTTTGGTTGCAACTGGAAAAAATTGCATTAAGAAATTGTTGGAAAAGCAAGGTTAATTTTTCAGTTTTAATATGGTTGTAGTTAATTTCCTAAGAACAAAGAAATAGCTCTTAATATTGAGGTTCTGTTTTTTCAACTGTATCCTTTTATAGTCTCTAACATCACAAGTAGGCAAAAATCAACCATGTAAGCAAAACCTCTAGTCCAAAGACTTTGTCCAAATAAGGGAAACAAAGGATAAAGCACTTCAAATTCTATTCTTGTTAAGCTTATTATACAAAACAATTTTAATACAAAGCTTTAAAAAACAAAATCAGAATATAGTTATATATAGTAATTGCTATAAAGAACCCTTAGTGTGCTACCTAACAAGCAGAATGAAAAACCGTAAGGGGATATTCACATTGGAACTTTTAGATATTTAACTCTTGTACTACAAGCAGAAAGGGTTAAGCTTCTTCCAAGCAACAATTCACACCATTTGGGTTTGGATACATTCTTCACAAAGATACAAGTATAAAATTATTAGTCACCTAAAGCCTGAGGGTACAACTATACCTTTTCACTTCGTGTATTTTTATAACCTGTGTTAAATTTTCTCATAAAGCCTGTGTTACAGTTCTAGTCAGAAGCTCATAATGTTTATTTCATATCCCAGTCCTTTAATTCAAATCTCAAGCATCTGACAAGAAAAAGAGAACAGCACAGAAAATACACTGAACTGTTCGTTTGTCTTTCCACAGAGTCCTCAGAATTGCAGATGCTACTAAAGAGCTGCAACACTGAATCCAGCCCTGGAAAAAAAAGTCATCTTACAAGTTCATTCTTAGAGGATTCGTTAGGGACCAACTGGGCAGTGTAAGGTAACACCCGGGACACTAAATTTAATAACAAGACTGATCCAAAGAGTGCCTATGGTCAATAAAATTGTAAGTTTATCACCAAAGATCCAAATTCCAAGGATGAATTCGCTCAAATGCCTCTCAATGACAATAGTCAGGATTGCCTGAAAAATGGGCTGACATGAAGAATTGTGAAGATATAGCACCTCCAGAAAGAGGCATAAACTGCAACTTGGTTTGAAACCTGAATACTCTTCCTCAGCCACTGCTGCCCTTTGCCTTCTGCTATGACAGTGGGGATTAGGGAAGAGAGAGAGAAGAAATGTTAGCAGTTTTTGGAATTTGCCAGACCAGTGGGAGGTTCTCAGTACAATTCTAGCAAAATTTGTGGAGCATTCGGAACTGGAGAAATACTTATCTGGTAAGTCTCTGTTCAGCAGATTTCATTCAATGTGTTCAGATGGGCAAAGGTACTACTGTCAACAACTTTTCTTGTATTAACCCAAAATAAGCCACACACACTCAAAAGTACTAGTAATTAAATTCTAAAGTCGTACATTAAGATTTTATTTCCTTTACAAAATACCCCTCCCAAATAAAATGGCATGTGATCAATAATTATAACAGGATACAAACAGCTTTAGGTAGGTATCTTTACGGAATATCTTATACTTAAGCCTAAATTCAAGGAGTTACGAATAAGAAGAAATTTCAAGAATAAGTGAATAAAGGAAACTGAAAGTTAACCCTTTCTTACCAAATATTGCACTGGACTAACGGTGCTTTGGGATTATTTTGATCTATGCCAGAGTCCTTCTGCATTCTTCCAATGAGACCATGCATCACTTCACTGAACATGCCGTCCCCACCAACACAAACAACACTGCCAGGAAACACAAATTAGAATGCACACTAACAGTGAATAAACAACACAGCAAGTGTTCTACTTAGGGCATGCACTGGGCACATCAGAAATAGTTGGTCTATTATCCTCTTCCTTTTTAATGTGATATAGTAGCCCACAGTCAACTTGGAAATTAACAAAAGCAGGAAAAAAATATATACAAATCAAGCTACACAACTGCAAAAGGCACCTACACACGTCTGTAATGGTAGAAAAAAAATGTTGGAATGCAACCTAAAAAAATATTTTTATTCTTTATTGCTGTGTGCAGACAGACAAGGATCAGTGGAAATTCACTATACAAGGAAAACACTGAACAGGACTGTACATACAGCTTTCCAAGTAAACAAAATGGAAATAGCATACCTTTGCTAAAAGTGAAAAATTAAGCTAATATTTGTGGCTTCAGGCAGAAGTATACTTTATACTATTAATTTAATAGGGATATATATCATATAAAAGTCAAAAAACAGGAAAGTGCATGCTTGCATTCTCTTTTGAACATGCTGAGAGCCCAAACAGATAAAAGTCATGTATACCTACATAATCACTCATAATGAAACACAGAGTTCTAGATGTTACCAGATGCAAAAAATTGTTTTGCAAAAAACTTAATTCAGGTCAGAGCTGATGCAGCAGCTACACAGATCCTCAATATGTTAAAGTCGACAGCCAAGCAAATGCTAGGAAGTAAAAGACTGTTTTACAGCAGTATACATTTCATGCACGATAGTCAAATGCACACGATGAACTCTAAAAGCATTAACTAGTTCAAATATGTTTGAAAGGCACACATGACAAATCCAAAGTTATGCAGGTTGTCCCCAGCACACGTTTAGGAATGCTTACTGTTATCTCTAGCAATCATTTTCAATGCATAGGCTAATACTTACTCTTCCACACAGTCAGCAATAGACATTGCAGAATGAGCACTTGTTTCATAGGGCAAGTTAGTTTATTTAGTTTTTAAGTGTTGATGATTTAAGTCTACTTATTATTGTATTTTCAGCAGAAGGAAAGCTTGAAAAACCCCAGTCATCTTTTCATGAATGGGGAGGACAGTCTTAAAAATACACACTGTCCAACTCTGAGTCAAGACCTAAGAGACTGGGAGAGAAGGAAGAAAAGGATGTTTGGTTTTCATTTTTATAATTAATTTATCTTCTCATAGCTTAACTATATTATTCCTCAACTTTAGCCTGTCTCATGTTTCTCTGCAGACTCTAAGAAAGAGGTTGACTGGACAAAAATTTCCATGTCAGAACACTATTGAACTATCTATAACAAATACTATATCCAGGCTCAGAGATGACAACAACATGAATGTGTAGACCTATCAGACAAAGAAGTTCACATACACAATATCAGCATGACCGAATGCATTGCAAAATCAGATGTGAAAAGCATGCATGTGAAAGCCCCTAGCAAAGAACTACTGTGAGAGAGATCTTCTTAGAGCAATTCTTACATTCTGGTTTTATTTTTCTAATGGACTAGCATTTCAATATTTAGACAGATGATAACAGTAACCACATATCCTAAAAGACTTCAGGAGAGCTCACAAGACAAATGAGTTTTAAAAGATCTACGGTTCCTTCTAATCTCAAGCATCCTGAGAACTAATTCAAGAACTAACAAAAAACCCAATCCGAAACAGTTTCAAAGGCTTGTTCAATAGGTACATGGATAAAGAAGTGATTCATACATGCCAGACTTATTCTAAACATGGACAATACCTGCATAATATTACAGCATGCTCTAGCTCTACACAGCAATGTATGAAAACCTGCTATATTGTAACTGAAAGAATATTTGAAGTAACTGTCTTTGAAGAGAAGCTGTTCTATCACAGAGCTATTAGATTAATACGCTCGCCATAAGAAATTCTATAGAGATTTTTCTGGAGATAAAATGAAGAAACTCGTCGCTGAATGAAGAGAAAGAACCAGTATGAGAAAACAGGTGAAGAACAACCAGACGTAGAAATCCAAAGAAGCTTTTCCTGTATGTGAAAGAAGTCAATCAAACTTGGAAAAACATGCATTTATGCAGTTCAGCCATTTTTTAAGTCTTCCATATAGCTATGTGATCTGTTATTTAAAAAGTAGTATTAACACAAGAACTCCTTCCTAACATCACTGTTCACCACAGAAACACACTTGTACATGATGGACAAAAACCAGGCTTGGAAAGACAGGTTGCAGTTCCCAAGCTAACTGCCATTAAGGCCTAAACTGGGGATAGAAGAATCATGAGATTCTAAAAAGATGCAGTGCTCTGGCCAATTGTTTAGCTCAGTCATGTTAGAGAGAGAAAGACCAATCCTCCCCCCCAAGCCCCAAAAAAGGGGGGTGGAAATCTAACGTAAGAGACTGTTTGAATGTACCAAAAACCATTTCAGGTACCACTACAAATGGTCACTGCCATTTGTGAAAATACATTTGCTAGTGAGCAGACATGGGCTCACTCTTCTTCTCTGTATTGGAATTTCATCAACCATCAGTATTATCTATTTCAAATCACTTCAGCCAAATGAACAGGAAAACTCTTAACTAGTTTTTTCTGGGATGCCAGTTTCCCTTACTTGAATTTATGCAAAATTAAGAAAAATGCCAGTACAGTTAAAACTTCCTATTTAAAGTGAACTCATTTTAGAGCAAGTGAAGCGTAGGAACAAAGCCTGTAAATGTAATTTCTTACTTCCACAATTTTTTAACATCATGCCCTCACTTGATTTACATGATGCATACAGATCCTTTCCCCCAGTAAAAGCACTCTGAAAAGATACAAAGTGTTTTATTTTTACAACTTACCAGTTTCAATGTACCTGTCAACAAGCACAACAAAATACTATTCTAAAATACTCTAGTTATGAGAGCTTATCTACATAGGTTCTACATGCATTTTCATGATTTTCTAGTCACGTAACTTGTTTCATGTCACGAACTGGAAGCTGAATGACTCGCTTATTTATTAAAATACTCTGCTTCTACAGAAGATTTAATAATGGAATGCAATTTCACAATTCAATTGGGCCTTCTTTAAAACAGTAATTCCACAACAGAACAGATACAAATAAAGCCAAATTATATAGCCATTACTTGAACAGTCCTACATCACAAGAGGAACTATCTGAAGTTTTTCTAAACAGTTTCTGTTTTTCATGCACAGGCTGAATGCTACTGATGCAGTGTTCTGGACTCATGTATATGTCAAGGTCACCTTTACTACAAGACATTTCAGAGTAGCTTTAGTGTTATCAGCAAATGCTCAACTTCCAGACAAGCAGAATTAATCTTACATTTACCTTCTGAACACAAAACTCATGAAAAAGTTGTTATACTACACTTAAATATATTGTGCATTGAACAGGTTTACTGAAACAGTTCAGTTTTCCTTTGATACTCCTTAATGTGGATCTCCTATGGAAAGGAACATGCCCCACAATTTGCAGCTGTTGCAATAAACACATGAGCAATGAAGGCTGCTTTTATAAATTAGAGATAAGAAGAGATTACAGAATATATCAACAAGAAAAGAAAAAAAAAATAAGACAAGTGAGATTACTTACCCATCGTATTTATTAATATTAACTTCAAATAGATTGTCCTTAGCATGGTTAGCATGTTCAGTTACTATGAAGAAATAAACACATTAAAAATTACTATTATAAAAATATTGTTATAAAATTATGTAATATATAGTTATAGAAAAATTATTAATTCATTAATAACCATGATTCTATTACCAGTGTGACCAACAGCCTGCCCATAAAATGTGTTGCAAAGACCTGAATGCCAAGTAAGGATTTAAAAGAGGCACACACTGCAGCACATGTGAAAAAATATTTCATTAAAAAACTGTGCAAATGAAAATTGTTGTAACAGTAAAACTGGAAGAGAGAAGAAAGGCAGTATTTTATAAATGAGGAGCTCAAATAGCTCAGAAGTACCAGAAGTTTTAGTTTGGTAAGCAGAAAATTGATACAAGGTTGACACTTTTCTGGCTACCTATGCCTTAATTAGAAAAGAGTCCCTCTCTACCACTTAGCTTCATTTCCTCAGTAAGAAAGGTAAGCAACAGAAAGAACTTAAGGTACCCAGACGTGTTTTAAAGAGTTCATATTGTGTTTTTTAATAAATTACAATATTCATCACTCACTAACAACATCAGTGGAGATAGAAGCCAGACTGAAGAGTGGAGCAACCTTCTGTTCATAAATCCTCTTCCCTTGCCGTTTTCCTCCATATGGATTAATATACACAAGCAACTGCTTTGGTCTATACTCTGCAGTATGGAAAAAAATATTAGAGTGTACTACCTCTGTGCACAAACAAAAATTTAACAAGCTATACAAAACCAAACCTGTAAACATCAGGGTGAACACAGCACACTGACCTTTTATAACTTGTTATTAACAATCACAACTCTATAAATCTTTATCAAAGTGCTATAAAAACCTGCTTCATCTATCCTCTTTATTATACTGAGGATATTGACAGCATTAAACAAATCGGTAGTAAGACAGCAGGTGAAATTCAGTATCATTTCATCTGACCATGTCTTGCATTCTTATGCATGTTATTCTTGCAGAACTTTCCCACTAAATTACATTAGTATACAGGCATACAAGACAAAAGACAAACCAAAGGCAGCAATAGGAAGGGCACTTGTGAGTGAAGCACATGTAAAAATGCTTTTACATTAATTTATTTAAACAACATTCTTGGCTTTTGTAATATAAATGCATTTCCTTTCTGTGATGAGGACACAATATCTCACAAAACTACATGATGCACAGCCAGTGCTTGCCCTATAGTGTGTAGCCCCTTACCTCAGAAAACACTTTTGATAATGATATCTCAATTTCCTTCAAACAGTTATGGATTTACACTGGTGGTGGCAATGAAAAGAATCACTGCACCTCTGTATTAACAGATACATAAAACGGTAATGCTTCCTGCACCTAGGGAGCCTTCCTTTTTTGAACAGAATACAAAGACCTGTTAACACATTCACATTTCCTCAGGCGGAATTCTAAATAATTATTTTAAAAGGAAAGAATAACTGAGTTATTAAACCAGCACACCTACGTAATACATCTAGGATATTTGAATGACTTAAAGCTGCCACACATCCAAAGCACCATCCACCCTTTCTGGGAACCTGTTACCTTCTCTGAAATAGTTTGTTACCAATAGAATGAACACCTGCACTCAGAGATGACTGCCCAGGCTGCATCTCTCACAGGTGTACTAAGTGGGTGCACAAACATAATTTTTAACAGTATTTTATTGGAAGAGAAATACTCATGTTCTTGGTTTGCATACATTACATGACAGAAGATGCATGCTTCAAAAAAACACCTGTTCAGAAGAACATTTTTTGTTAAATACACATTTTTATTATGTGAGCCTTAAGTACTTGAGTCACATTGTAGGTATACTTGTACCCAGTTCCTTCTCCACCTGTGTCTCAGATAGACCTGAGGCCTATGCTGTAGGTAGCTTATCTACAGTCCTACCTCCAGCTCCTGCTGCTCCTGTCCCTAAATGGACCCGATTATCTCATCTGAGCTGCAAATCATACCTGCTGCTATCCCCATCCCTGCTCTGCCCACCCTGCTCAGATACAGTAGGACTGCACCCTGGATGGTGAGGGCACTGTCTGTAGTATGGTCGTCCTTGATCTCCCTTCTGTCTTGTCACTCCCTAACATCTATCAAGGTATCTCATCTATCTAGGTATTCCTGCAAAACTGCTTTTAGCTTTACGAGAATTAATTGTCCAAGAGTCCCAGAAATTATTAATGGGAGCTCTTACTGTGGCACATGGTTGATGAGAGAGACTGGAAAGGTTAGACAGACACACAAAAAGCCACCCATAAATCTTACAATCGCTACAATCCTTCTCCTCAGATCTCTGGAGTACCTCAAAAATCTCTGAGCTTACATCTGCCCTTTACTTCTCTTAAGTTATTTAAAGCCTCTACTAAGCTTCCAATGTGTCCTTATTTTGTGGAAATAACTTACACCTGGGCAAAATTATAAGACATCTATAGTCCTGACTGATTAGAGTAAAACACTCAGCACAACTTAGCGAATATGTGAGATACAAAAGTAGAGATGAGAAGAATGAGACACTTCAACTCTCAGCTCCCTCAACTTTTAAATGTAAGCTGCAGGTACATCAAAATAATAAAAGCCTGTAAAATGATGCTGCAAATGTTAGTAGCTTAGTCAAACTTACTCTGCTTTTCAAGTAATTCTTTCAGTGCCTGTATCCACTGATTACACAAGTGCTCATCAACACACCAAAATGTCACATCACTGCACCGCCAGCGGTGATTTCGGGCTTTCTTCACATAATACACTATTTAAATTAAAAAAAGAAAAAAAAAAGTGGCACAATGAGGCAGTTCTGTGAAATGATGAATGTATTTCCCAGACATATCCAAAATATCTACCTTTGGAAAGAAGTGATAATTAGCTCCCCACTACACATTTCTGCAAATGACAAAATCATTTAGAGTGTGAACAGGACACTGGTAAAAAGTCAAAATGAAAACACTTGCTCTAGGTCATTACCTTGCAGCAGATACTCAAACATAAGCTTCTTTTTAAACTAAATACAATCCATTTTCCACAAACTAATTATAGATATAATATAAAAGTTCACTGAGCTTATGTATTATTTTATCTGTATTAAAGTCTGCAATGTCTACATAGTATAAACAGCCATAAGCTTAAAAGAATAAGCCAGACCCTCCCATCAAGTCCCATGTAACCAACAGGGTGAATTTAATTTCATAAAGTTTAAATTTAAGGGGGAAAAAATATTTAGAGCTTTCTCATGCATTATGAACTTAGCTGGTGAAACAAGAAGCACCCTTATCTCTCCATCTACAGGATCAGCAATCGTTGTCACTGAAGGACTAAATGCTACCAAAGTGCTCCACAACATAAAATTTTGGCATGGAAGCAATTACATTTGCCCCAGCTTTGCAGCACAGAAGTCCGCTCTTTCCCCAAAACAATCAGAAATTTATTTCTGGCACTTGATTTTAAGAATGCAGTCAATAATACTGAGAGCCTTTTCATGCACACATTCTGATGGTTAGGGATAATTTTAAGAAACCCAAACATTAAAACCACAAACATGTAGGACTCATTTTTTGTAGCATCTCTTGATTTTCTAGCCAAGTAGCATAAAGCGAGCATGGTGCTGCAGAGTCATTCAGCAGCAGAAATGTAAGATGTTAGGACTTCATTAAAGAGATAAACACAGCATGTGTTCTTAAAGGAAGGGTTTTAGTCTCCAACATAAGGATCTTGAAATGTAAACCGGCAGATGTGTTTTTGTTTGTTTGTTTGTGGGGGGTTTGGCTGGTCTTTTTTTGATGTTTTTTGTTTTGTTTGGGTGAGGGTTTTGTTGTTGATTAGTTGTTGGGTTTTTTTGTTTGGGTTTAGTTGGGGGGGGGGAGTGGTGTATTTTTCTCCTTTTTTTTCTTTTTAAATGCATCGTTTATGTTAAAAGAAATTCTGAAGATTCCTTTTGAGACTGCCGTAAGCATACCCACAAGAAGTCATCAGCAGAAGCACACTGAGACTATTATTTGCCTTACCTGTGAAAGCATGTGGCTTTCCCATTTTTTGCCATTTGCCACTATTACGTTGTTTCTTGTAAAGTTCAGTTTCTTCTACAGCAATGATCTCAGAGGTTGGTACAAAACTGTTTTCTGTACAAACACAAGATATTACACATTAACATCTTAAAACAGCACCAGATTATTTCTACACATAATATGATACAGACATAAAATTAGACTAGCTGCTCAGTAAATACAACCGAGAGCAAAAGTAGTAATTTGCTGAATATTTTCAGTTTCCTTTTGCCAAAGCGCGTAATTCGTAAGTACCTATGAATTACATCAACTAATATTTTAAATGTCTATGACTTTTCAGAAAATCAAGTATTCTGAGTACAAAAGCTTTTTGCGTGAAGCCAAAATCCAGCAACTAATGAAATTGCCCCTTCATTGACACCTAGTCCAGATATCTGACAGTGAATAGCACAACAGCTTTCAAAGATCGTGCAACTAAATCTAGCACAGAGAGACTACAGAGGCTGTTTGTTATTCTCAAGTAAGTAGTTGGCTTATGAAAGAAGGGCATTCATATATGAATTCTTAAGACTTTAAATCCCACTAAGCTTCTAAACGTCAGAGTCTCCTAAGAAGCAAATTCTAGCTATTATGTTTAGGTACTGTTAAATTTACTTCTCTTATATCAACTTCAAAACTATTGTTTTTCAGAATTAAAGGCCTCTTGCTTTTACACTGTGAAGAATTTCCTCTACCCTCAGTCTTTTTTATCTCTTACAGTCCCTTATTACCTCCTCAGTCTTCTTAACTCCTGTCAAATTTAAGATTTTGTCTCATTTTCATTATCAACTTAAAAATTTCTCTTTTTACCTTAACTCAAAAAAAAAAAAGCAGAACTGTAAATACATGCTTTGTATTTATGTACAAGCAAGCACTCTGCGTATATATACACATGTATAAAAGTTACATAAGATTATAATACTATAATAATATAATCTCTTATGTATTAACAATGTCTCTACCTATATACGAGAAAAACAAGTATAGAGAAATACAAAGATATAAGGAGATATTAAACACATAAAATACAAACACTAGTACTGCTGTTACCGAGTTTTATCCTACATTTCATCTTCCTCCCTATTTTGCAGAAGTACCATGGTGGTGGTGAGGAATGTAAAACAAAGGAAAAAGACTCCTGAGCTCTTCATACTGGTGACCACTATTCATTTGCCACTAGTTTATTTTTTTCCTGCCCTATGTATTTGTTTTAGTCATTTAGTCACGTTACCTATAGTAACATTTAGTCATGTTACCTATTGTAATGTCTACTGACATGTCATGGACTTCACGCAAAAGGTTGCCTTTTCTGTATTTTCCTTTACAGGGGTTTCAATATTTGATTTATATTCCTTTAGGGATTTTATCTTCCCAGAGGTTTTTAGCTTGATTCGTAAGTATAGCCTCCAAACTTTACACTAGGGTCTTTTAGGAATCTGACTGAATTCAAATGTTTTAACTCACAAATTAAATTTGGCTTATAATTACATTTACAATATTTAAAGCATGAGTTGAAATGAAGTCACAGAATGTCTTTATGAAGATTCAACAGCAGAGATGAACTCAGTAACACCGCTTGTACTGAGATACCGATATCGTACATATACACATGTAAGCCAGTATCAAGTATCTAATACTGGATAGCAACAGTTAATTTGTCTTCCTAACATTCAGAGAAAAGGTCTGCTATGGGATCTCAATGTGATTACCCACCTATCCATTTATCAGAGTTAAAAGAATACAGAACTGAGATGGAACAATAAATTAAGCGAAGGGAGCATGTTCTTTAACCTTGCTTTCCCAGAACTGCTTTTAGTTCCCATTTTTCTACTGGCTATGCTGTCTATCCATATGTCACAATATGAAAGCAAGCTTGTTCCATTTATAAAGATTGCACTTAGGTGGTAACTCATTTTGTTGTTGCTCACAGATATGAAACTAAATTTAGATCAAAATTTACATGACAATGCTCTATTGAACATCTTGGTAAATAGTTCTACATATTGGAGACTCATTAGCATGTGTGCTAGAAGCAGCTACAGAAATTATTGTTTTATTAGGCAGTTTCTGTACAATAGAGAAAGCTGTCCAACTGTATAGATAGCAAATAGATTGAAAAGCACTTCCTAAACTGTATCACTGAAAGCATTTCTTCGGAGTACATATTTTAGCACATATTACACAGCTTATATTAACAACCCTAGACCTTGAAATCACTTCTACTAAGTTCTCCTAATTTGTCAGATGTGCTCTCCCTCTGACAGTCGCATGACTGGAAGTTCTGCTTTTCCAGTAAATCTCTTTGCAGATGCAGCAAAAAAAGCCAAGAAGTAATGTTTTGGTTAAATATGCACATTTTCTTAATCATAAGCCACAAGAGTTACGTATGTGGAAAAAAAAAAAAAAAGTCCAATCCAAAACCAAAACCCCAAACCAACAGACTAGGGGTGGAAGGAGTGACACACCAAAATGAGAAAAAAGAAACAAAAGGAACAAAACAAAAGCAAAGCACAGAGTGACCCCACCTTCCCCTGTAAATCTTTGGGCTTGGTAGAAGTTAAAGAAGTTTCTGTTCTATGAATACCAGCTATGCCAGTTGTGGCCCTCTACTACTTAGCACTGTACAAGCATCAAGCAACTCCACTGACCCAATAGTATACTCCAATCTCTAGGCAGTCAAAACCACACACTACTTAACAGAGTAATTACAGAGGGACAAAGATGCAAGGCTTTCTCAAATACAAACATGTTATTCAGAACATTCCCTACAACTTATAAAAACAAATCTGAATGCAGTGGCATTTGTGTTTGGATAGAGCTCAAGAATTTCTATCAGTCCAAATATGACTCTATTACTATTTGACTTGGTGTTATGCAGTAAGTCAAAACAAGCTGTTTAATCAGAACGCAAATCAACTACTTAGTCCCACCCTCCCCCCTTTTTCCCAGGCAGGAGAAGTTTCCATTGCAAGAAAATCAAATAGAGGCCTTAAATACAAGCAATTCTGCCTCTTGGAACACAATGCCTCCATCTGCCATTTAATTACCAAAACATGTCTCATAAGAAACTAGGTGGTCTATGCCACCCTCTTTTGGGAGGTCAACAAGTTTCACGTATGTACTAATGTCCTTTCACACACCTACTTTCGCAGCATTTACCCTATTATCAGGTAGCATAAGCCACTTTCACTGACGTAGCATAAAGGTGCTCACTTCAGCTTGACAAGTTTCTCCCAAAAAATGGAAAATCTTACTGCCACATTAACAACAACAACAAAATGGTACTTACGCCCACACTACTAGATCAACATTAATGAAAAAAGTTGAAGAGTGGGCTCAGACCACACCAAACAAAGGATTTCACTCGGCTCAGCACAATATATTCAACCAAGCGGCACACAACAGTTCCTAGATAAAATTCCAGATGAAATACCATGACATTTTCAACATACACATCTAGATTCAAGAGACTGAATTTCAAGTTCAGAAATACTGAAGTACATATTCATTTTCTTAAGCTTACTCTCAAAGATCTTTACACATTTCTGTTTTGATGTCTCACCTTGCTCAATGTCTAGCATACACCATACACTAAAGACAGTGAGTGTCCATCCAGAGCAGATGGACGAAGGAGCACGGCAAAAAAGAGATACATTAAAAACCCAAAAGGCACATTGGACAGGTGACAGTCTTCCCAGCACATTGGCTGTGCCAGCCATCATTCGTTCTGGGTACCAGTGCTTTTACAGTCTTAACTGACAAATCAGCAAAACACCGTGTTAGATGCTTACTACTTTTTCCCACATTAAGCAAGTGGGAAAACAAACAAACAAAACCAAAAACCCCAAGTTAAGCACACTAACAGTGGGCTTCCTTTGCGAAAAACATAGCTGGAAGTTGTGGTGTTCTGTGTTAAGAAAGGCATTTTGGTGTGCCATTGCTGTCTGCCACTTCTGCAGAACACGTCCTGAGTTTATAAGCAAACTCACTCACAACCTTAGTCAAGACTCGTTCATTCATCACTGCCAGCTTCACATTCTACAGGCCAAATTTGTCCATCAGAAATGTGTTCACTCAAAGCAACACAGACGTGCAAAACCATAAAGACATTGCTGATCACATTTGGTTTATTCTTAAAATTCAGCTCATTCCCATGGATGCAGTGACATTCAGAACTAATTTAAATTATTAGTATACTCTTGCGACTTAAAAGCATAAACAGCTAAAAAGCTGGGGTGCAGATTTAAATAAGAAAGTTTTTTTCAGTCACTTTGGAAACTAATTTACTGTTAGGGACCACATGAACACTAAGTTACCTTGTCCTGCATTTAAGCTTTGCTTTCACATAACAGCAAGAAAACAACAACGTTTTCTATCAGAAGGTACACTGCATTATATTGATCATGTACTACAGAAAGCTGTGTCTAAGACCAGAATAAAAGATGGTGGAAGGGATAATGAGCAGAATTACAGAGAACTCACATCCTACAAGAGGGGGATGGGGGGAAAAAAAAAAAAAAAAAAAAGATATCATAACTAAATGATTTAATTCCAAACTGTGGAAGAGTCACACCCGAAGGCCATGATCTCACAATACACAGCCATTTATAGGATTTTTATTTTTTTTAAAGTAAATCTTCAAGTACTTTGTAAACCAATAGACAATAGATCAGTTCCTAGTATGATCAGACACACAGTCGCTGTTCACATCATATATCTGAATTTGAATCAATCACAGCAGTCTGCACTTGAATCAGTTCGCATATTTAAATTGTACTATTGAATGTCTTCCCAAATTAATTCCATTCCACTGAATGTTTTCCAAATTAAATCTTTCCAACTCAACTATGACTACATCAATGGTAATACAAGAAATAAGACACACTTCTTCACCGTAATGAGGAAAAAACCACCACCACCAAGGAGGTGTACACTGAAAAGCAATGTGTTGTTTAACGTAAGGTGCACCTATACTTGAATAACGTATCTTCCAGAAGACAACACATTCCAAAGAAACAATGCATTCTAAAGCTGTTATTCTCCACATCCTACAGGTTCAATGTAGTCAGGGGAACTGTTCAGAGAAAAGCACGGTTCAGATTTCTACCTGTGCCCACTGCCAATGGGGAATGGCTGATGAAAAATCAGTCATATATCATCCTTGACTAAGGATGTGCCAACACACTACAAGTAAGATACAGGACAGACCTTACTTCCTTTCATGCAGGCCTACTTCTGCTGTCTCAGTACTATGTTTACTGAACTGAGCATCCTTAAGAATCCACAATGTCGGAATGGCATCAGTCTGTGAACAAGAGTACTGAGGCTTCCTCAAGTAGTTGTTTTGGGGAGACAGGTGGAAAAGACACTTAGACGGAGGAGAATTCTCCGGGAGAGACTAGAGAAGGGTTAAAAGATAGAAATACAAGGGTTAAAAGAAGGTGCACACAAGAAGTGAAAGCATACAGTCTGGTGTCTAGTTTGATCATTCCCTTCATACTTGTACCTTACAAATAAAAAAATCCCAAAACATAAAAATAACAGGGGAATCTCATTCTGTGTTTGTAATGCCTGAGTACCAGGTACATTACAATCTTAGCCAATACTTCTAAAATACCCGCAAGTACATGTGTACAATACATAATCTGCTATGAAATTTGGTACATGAAGTTTTATCACGTGCTACTTGATAAAAACCCAACTATGCCACCAACATGAGGAAATAATGAAATAATTATTTGTCCAATAAAAACAACGATCTGTCCAGATTTGCATAGGCTATTAATGATTAACAACTAAATCTCATGGAGAAACATTATAAGGTTGAAAAATAATGTTCTTCAGAACATCCAAAGATGAAGGTGTGCCAAGGAAAAAAGGTGTATAGCTAAAAGTAACAGACAAACACATGAAACTTTGCCCTTCAAGTTTAAAGAAGCCCAACCAAAGACTGGGAAATGGGAACCTCATTACATTGAGGACAGAACTTGAAAATAAGGTCTAACAGTAGGAAAGAAAGTTAACAGGATGTTTAAAAACAAACCATGACTTGAAGAAACATTTTTGGTTTTGTTATTGTTGGTATCTCCTCAATGATAGTATTAAAAATAATTCTCCAGAATTAATACTTCTTTCTTTATAAAATGCATTTTAAGAGAATTAGGTTTAAATAAATAAATAAATATATATATATATATGTTGACATACTTGAGAGGTGTATTTTGTAGTATGTTGACACCCTTGAGAGGTGGGCCAATGCCAACTTCAAGTTCAATAATGCAAAGTGCAAAGTCCTACACCTGGGTCAGGACAGGCTAAGAAAGTTGGGGCTGTTCAGCCTGGAGAAGAGGAGGCTGCATGAAGACCTCATAGCAGCCTTCCAGTATCTGAAGGGGGCCTACAAGGATGCTGGGGAGGGACTCTTCATCAGGGACTGTAGCGATAGACAAGGGGTAATGGGTTTAAGTAGGGGAAGTTCAGGTTAGATATAAGGAAGAAGTTCTTTACTGTGAGGGTGCAGAGGCACTGGAATGGGTTGCTCAAAGAAGTGGTAAATGCTCCATCCCTGGCAGTGCTCAAGGCCAGGTTGGACAGAGCCTTGGATGACACGGTTCAGTGCGACGTGTCCCTGCCCATGGCAGGGGGGTTGGAACTAGATTTATTTTAAGGTCCTTTCCAACCCAAACCATTCTGTGATTCTATGTTAGTATCATTGTACAAGATAAGAAAACACAAGAACCTTGCCATATTCTGTAAAGCTATGCTTTCCTGGACAATAGGACAAAATCTGTATTGTTTTCTATCTCTTCCTAACACTTAACTATATCTCTCTTTCCTTACCTGTCAACATCTGAAAACATTGACAAAATACGTACCAAACCATTTTACACATGTAGCTAAAACCAGGACAGTAATAAATACTCAGAAAATAATCAGTCCTCATCGAGGTTTTTTTTCCAGTTTAAAGACAACTGTTTCACTGTAATAACTACCTATTAAACAAAAAATACAGCAGTTTTATACTGCATAATCAAGTCTGTATTTAGGCACAATGCACAGTAGTCACGTAGCCAAAGGCCAAATGGTAGAAAGACTCCAATCTTGGTCAAGTGACTCTAAAATTACATGCTTCTAACTAACCACTTTCCATATTATAGTTTATTTATATACTGTCACGTATGCTGCTCGTATTTCCAAAATAATTGCAGAGCAGACGATGAGACATCTCAGGTCTTAAAAGAGCTTAAAGACAACAGGGCAGCGAACTGTGATTGTACTAAAGCACATGTGCAAGGAACACATGAATTAATCAGGGTGTTAAGAGGAAGTGGTACATCAAGTATTATATTGCTCTCCACAGAAATTATATGTATGCCTCCAGAAGACGTGGGCATTTTTTTTTCTTCTCCCACCCTCCCTTTTCTCTCCTGATAGCACATCATATTTTCCAAAATGTTGTTAACAGCTACGCCACAGGACAGCAGCCACCCTCAGTAACCAGACTTGCCTCCTAAGGAATCTCCAGCTGACTACTACTTCAGAAACTGCCTCAGAAAAAATCTAGTTTATTGTGTCCCACTACATCTGCTATGGAACAGGATTCAGCACAGGTTCACGCTTGGTTTGGCCAAGCCGAGAAAACTTACAACTTGCATGGTCTAAAGGAAGTCACCACACAGTAGGAACAATTGTCCTAAAAGGCTCTGAAACTCTATTTTAAATTTAAGATCCACACATCTTTCTCTAGACTAATTTTATTTTGTTTCAAAAAGTATACAGCTTACCTTTCACAGCAATATATTAAAGCTTGGCAGAATTAAAGAACTCACTTGTCTTTAAAGTTTTAATTTCATTTAGGTGCTGAACTAAGTCCAGGAATTTTCAAACACTTTTTTCAGCAGTACTGCTGATAAAAACTGGATTAAGCCAAATTGTATTCACAGAACAGAAGAAAAGCAGACTCTGGTTTTATGTTACCATGAATAAGAAGAGATGTACTTAAAACATGACCAATTCTCAATTATATAATCTACAACATCTTCTTCTTGAGTCCTCCTTCTCCCTCACCTTTATTCAAAAAGCCTCAGGCCAGTAAGATATTATGACAACATCAGGGAAATATTTAATAAGAAGGGTACATGGTAATAAAGGAGGAACCATTTAACTGTTTAAGTGTGGGAACTTGCCTGGGACTGGAGACATCTATACTCAAACTCTTCTCAGAAAAGGTTCTACTTGACCTTTCTATTATTAGTTTCTTTCTGTTTCAGTACCTCCAAACTCTAAAAGGAGGATGACAGCAATTTTCCACTCTACAGCAGCTGCTGTGAAAAGAACATTACACATTTTTGGATGCTCATACCCCCTGCTAATAAGGCTATATTAATAATGGGAATAATTACTGTATTAAAAATGCCCAGGTCAGACACATTGATGAAATACCACCTACAGCATAGCAGAAAGCTTGATATACATGTATAGACATTTTCAGAAGTTATCCTGCAATTCTGTAAGGTATTTTCTGCAGTAACCTCTCCCATTTGCAGCTTTATAAGTCAGCACTATTCTAACTGCACAAAAGGTGAACAGCTTTGTTACACCATTACAAACTATTAGCTTGTATTAAATATTTCCAAAAAAGTAACTCACAAAAGTTAAACTTTCTTTGGAAATTTTCATGAAGCTCTTTAGAAAGTGAAGAGCTTTAAAAAAACCACACTTTTTGGAGAGAAGGGGCGGGGGAAGCCTGAAACACTGCTTCAGTATGAAAGTATCTTTTAAGCACAAGTCATGTACCTAAAAAGAAAGGTTGCTTTAAAAGTTCTGTAAGTCTATTATGCCCTTTTGTTGCCCAGAGAAGCTGTGGCTGCCACATCCTTGACAGTGCTCAAGGCCAGGCTGGACGGGACTTTCAGCAACCGGGTCTGGTGGAAGGTGTCCCTGCCCGTGGCAGAGGGTTGGAACTGGATGAGCTTTAAGGTCCCTTCCAAACCAAACCGTTCTGTGACTCCAGCATTACAAACTACACGCTGCTACCCACTCACAGTGCCAAGAAACGGCGGGGTTCAACTACAAACCCTCTGCTTTCCTCATCCAGCTGCAGGCCGGTTTCCTCCCCTCTCAGTGACCAGGGGCACACTCTCAGACAGACGCTCCGCTCGCCCTTCCCGCAGTACAGGGAGTTCGCTGCGCTCCACGAGGTCCCCGCGCCTCACCGGCGGCAGCTTCCAGCTTCCCTTCCCAAGGAACCGGCTGACAGGTTCAGCACAGCCGGCTCTCCGCGGCTGACAGCCCGGCACCGTGCCGTCCTCG
>NW_009928926.1:0-28733 GCF_000696875.1 Nestor notabilis
CGGCACCCGCGCAGGGGCTGCGCCGCTGCGGGAAGGGCGGTATCGAGACGGAGGAGACTGTCCCAGTGCCTGGGGAGGTGCCTGCGGCTTTGCGGTCGTCCTGGCTGAAAGCAGGCTGCTGCCCTGCTGCAACAGGGTGGGCGAAGTGAGGGGTGTGCGTTTTCTTCTTCCAAACTGAGAAACTTCCTGTTGTAGCTCAGTTCTGAAACTTGTTAGTTTAATGATCATCAAATATAACTTTATTTAAGCAAAAATACTTGTTATGGGATACTTTAGTAAAGCGAGTCTTCTGACAGAGAATTGTGAGTTCAGTTCTGCAGTTAAAGTGGTGTAAATCTGAGCAGTTCGCAGTGTGCATAGCTGTGTATTTCTGTTTTCTGCTTTTCCTGTCAGCAGAAACTTTCATGTGGTCAAGCAGAGAGTGATATTATAGAATGGAAAAGTACTAGTTTTCCTTTAGATTTATAGCCTCACGATCGTGGTCACCTGTGGCTACCAGAATACTAATGCCAGGAAAGGAGGAGTGGCAAGAAATCTGTTGGTAAAGCTGAAGCTGAAATGAGGACCAGGCCTTTTTGGGCCAGCCTACCTCTAGCTCTGCTTAGATTCCACAGCAGTTTAAAGCTGCGTAAGTATGATGGTTTGATGACTGTACCTCCTTCCTGATGCTGGACATGCTCTGGCACCCTGCACTCCTTGCATGGCCTGTGCTTCTCTGGTTGCACAAGTGTTGATCCAGCATGCTGACCTGCCTAAAAACTGCCTAGGGTTTGGCCAGCTCAGCACTCTGAACAGGCTCATCGTGTAATTATGAAAGAGTTGTTGCTGCTGCAAAGGAGTTATGGAGGATGGCAGGATGACAGCAGCTCTGACTTAATCATCATAAAATACCGTGAAACAGCATTCTGAGTTGCTAGGGGTGGAGTCAGCTGAAATGTGAAACCCAGCTTTTGACTGGTCTAACTACTTCAGAGAATGTTGGGGTTTTTCCCCCCCCCCCCATGCTTTTGTTTTAGTTCAGATTGTGACCTGAAAAAAATGTGAGGATGCTTGTTCCTCACATCCAGCTCCTGATTAAAACTTACTGTGAGAAGCTGAAATCTGCTAGTGCTAAAGAACATGATAACTGGAATAGAAGAGTTAAATTAACAGTTTTATGTAAGATTCAATTGGTTTTATGATCATAGAATTGTAGAATGGTTTGGGCTGGAAGGGACCTTAAAGCTCATCCAGTTCCAACCCCCCTGCCATGGGCAGGGACACCTTCCACTAGACCAGGATTCTCCAAGCCCCATCCAGCCTGGCCTTGAACACTTCCAGGACTGGAGGAGCCACAGCTTCTCTGGGCAACCTGTGCCAGTGTCTCACCACCCTCATAAATCAGTTTTAAATAAAAATATGTGGAAAAAAATCCTATGTATGATATTGGTTTTACTAAAGAAAATATGCAATTTACATGAAAAAACTTTTTTTGGGTAAAAGACAATAATTTAAAGAATTTGTATTTGTAAACACTGAAGTTACTTTCAGGTGCATCATGCTCCTGGTTAGCAAAAGAAGAACTAAGCCTATTTTAAAAGCTGTACTTTTTCAGTATTCATACTCAAGTGTAGCTTGTAAGTCAGAGGTACTGGTAGGCAAGAACCCCATCGAAGTGCAAGAAATTTCTTGCTGGAGTGAGGTGAAATGAGATAAAAATCTGCCCTGTGTTTCAGTGTGGAAAAGCTTTAAACACAGAGAAGGTTGTTTTCCAAAGGTCTTAAGTGCCACAAATAATTCCTGTGCATAGTTTCATGAGAGCAGATTCTTGTAGAATCAGTCTGTTGACACCTGTGTCAGAATTCTTTACTTATAAACTGCTGTCAGACTGAAGGCTCAGGATGAACATCGTCCTGTTGTAAATTATTGAAGTTTTATATGCTGTTCGTGCAAACAGCGTATGCAAAACTCAGTGCGGGTCAGTCCCTTCAAACAGTCCCTAAAAATTTTGTTTAAGGAAAAATTCTGTCCTATGGCAGTTAAGAAATGTCCCTCTGAATATTTCTTTAGATCTGTACTTCAGTTTTTTGCAAGTATGGAATCATGTTACACTCACCTGTTTTACTGATACACGCGTCTTGGTGAATGTATTGGGGGTTTTCAGCTTTTATACTTTAGCTGTTTCTTTAGTGGAGTCTGAGCATGATAGCCACATGGCTGTTTTATGCCTACTTCTGACCATTCTGTGATCGTGTAATATCCTGAAGGGTTCATAACCTTTTAGAGTAAATTGTGTTTGGGTAACCTTCTAATCCTTCTTGAAGTTTAACATTTCATATGTGTTAATAGTAACTCTAATGGATTGCTTCAACTGTTTTCACTGATAGCTTTAAAGTACAGTTTCGCAAAGCAATTGTAACTGCCATCTGAAGGCATTTACCTACTCAGCAGTGATTTTCTTTTCTCTTTAGCCAAGAAGGGTTTTCTTCACATGAATAATCTAGTTATATGTATGATGCAAGGGCAGAATGAGCTCAGTCATACTCTGGGATGGGAGAGGGGAAAGTTGAGATTTCTGCTAGTTTTCAGAAGCATGCAAACATGAAAACTGCAAGCTTTGAATAAAGCTTCAGAATACCACACCTGGAAGAATTTTGCAATAGTGTGATGATGCTTATAAGTAGAGAATCTTTAATTAGAAAGGAAGTACTGTATTGAAACTAGAATTACAGGTTCAGGCAAGATCCTCCAATAAACAACATAATTCAGGGGAGCTTGTTGGGTAATCACTTTGGTAAGGAGTTCTTTCAAAGGCTACTGTAGCCTGAGTTACAAGAGGACTGGAAGCTAAAGGCTTGTGTCTTGAAACTTGATAGAAATAGCTGAAAAACTTTTCAAGAATTTATTAGCTAAATCCTAAGGTTGGATTTTAGTTGTGAAGAAAGATTAACATCGAAGGTAATCAGTCCTGATTATTCATTCCAGTTATAAAAATAGTAATGAATAGTCATTACTAATAATAACTGTGATGTATAATAACTAAACAATAGATCTGAACTTGAAAAAAAAGGAACTACTGAAGTGTCTACTTCCAGAAGATAAAAAGTCAGTCAAAAGCCTTCCTTTGCTGTTATGATTTATGGATGAAGAAGGTGGTTGTCAAAAAATGGAAAAAAACCAGAGTGAATAAATGCATATTTGCTACATGTATGTCACATAATAGTGCTATAATCTGCTGTCAGTGGAGTATCCTTTCAAGTCAGTCTTTTTCCACATGCTTTCAAATTAGTTAATTAGCAGACTGTGCTTATAAGAAGTGAATCTTCTGTTAATTTTATCAATATTACTACTTCATTTAGACAGATAATGTTCGTCTTTCTATTCAGGTCCAGGAAAAGTGCTATCCTGATGGCAAGTTTGAGAAGTGGAGCAGGAATCAGTCTGTCGTCAGTTCCGTGAATTCAGTGAGGTCAATGGATTTGACCCTATTACAATGAAACATTTTTTCCATTATGCATTACTTTAGCATTTTCATGCAGCCAGCCATGCAGTTTTGTGTGACACTGATACCTGACTGTATCTGTCTCTTGCTCTCTAACTGTCCTGACAAAGGGAGAGTTAAGTGGATCATAGTGCATTGAAAAGTGTAGGAAGTATACCCACAAGCTTAGACAGCAGAGGGTGTTGGTTGTAGCCGGTAGTTCATTCTTCCCCTGCACTGTATGCAGCTGTTTTCTGTCTGTGTCAGAGCTTAGCCAGAAATTTCAGCATCAGTTTCGCAGCTACTCTTGCGCCTTAAGAAATTGGTCTAGAAACTGTCTAAGCATTTCAAAATCAGAGTAAAACTTTTAAAAGGATGAAACATTGAACAGTTTGAATCGTAGAATGGTTTGGGTTGGAAACAACCTTAAGATCATCTAGTTCCAACCCCCCTGCCATGGGCAGGGACACCTCGCACTAAACTATGCCACCCAAGGCTCTGTCCAACCTGGCCTTGAACACCACCAGGGTTGGAGCATTCACAACTTCTTGGGCAACCCATTCCAGTGCCTCACCACCCTCACTGTAAGGAACTTCTTCCTTATATCTAACCTGAACTTCCCCTGTTTAAGTTTGAAGCCATTACCCCTTGTCCTATCCCTACAGTCCCTGATGAAAAGTCCCTCTCTGGTATCCTTATAGGCGCCTTCCAGATACTGGAACGCTGCTGTAAGGTCTCCACGCAGCTTCTCTCCTCCAGGCTGAACAGCCCTGATTTCCTCAGCCTGTCTTCATACGGGAGGTGCTCCAACCCCCTGATCATCCTCATGGCCCTCCTCTGGACTTGCTCCAACAGCTCCATGTCCTTTTTATGTTGAGGACACCAGAACTGCACACAGTACTCCAAGGGGGAGTTGAAAGTTGAAACTTCATTTAAAAAAATCTGAATTTGTCAAGCAGTGAAGTTGATTAGCAAATGTTATTTTTCATAGAAATGTAAATTAATGAAACACAAGATTTTTCCAGTTAAGAAATTGTCCTCTATCAGGCATTTAACATTACATCTGCTGCTTCCTATCTAATAAAGCTGTTGCTTCTCTGACAAAATACATTGTAAGAAATTTGTGATACTGCTGCAGGTGTTCAGGAAAAGCTCTTCGGAAGAATCAGAAATTCTCAGTGCATTTGAGAGCTGAATTGAGCATCAGTCTTTCCAAATTTTTATTTCTGTGATGATGAGCAGGAAGGAACTAAAAAAAAATGCATCCTTCCTGTTTTGCTGCACATTGTGCTGTAGAGAGACACCAGTCTGTCTGTTAGTTGTTTCTTTCAGTTGATTAGACTTTGGTTGTTAATGCAGCGCTGGAAGGGAGGCAGTAGTCACGACTGCAGCCCTCCCCATTTGGACATAGTGCTACATTTGCTGTGAAATTCCAGCAGGATTAAAGATGCCACACAGACTAAACAGTATACTTGGGAACTGTGATTTCCATTAACAGCAAGCCCACCAATGCAGTTAACAAAAGGACTTTTTTTTTTTTTTCCCTACCATTGATGTTTGGGAGGTTCCTTATGGTTGAAACTTGACTTGCCTGAGCACAGGCCCTCAGTCTTCATCAATGTGACTTGTGCATTACTGTGTAATTTGCATACAAAGTTGCCATTTGATTCTCAAAAGTGTGTTTCTTTTCAGGTCACAGGATAGGCACCTTTGCTATGTCTGAAAGACTGTAGTTTTTACTATCCAGTGGTGTTGAAGCTAAATTACCTGACAAAGGTTAATTATGAAATGGCTGGTTCCTTAAGGCAGAGATGCCTTGAACTGCCAAACAGGTCTTTGAGAATACCTGTCTGATATTGGTGATTTTAAAAAACCTTTATTTCTTTGCTTTTGTGTTTTTGACAGTGAATTATGTTAGTTGTCCAACCTAGTAGTCTGATGGAGGTGAGGCTGCTGAAGCTCCATGTACCTGGGTCCAGCCAAGTAGCAAAGCTGAGCATTTATTCCCAATGGGCACGTATGCTCACAGTGCGTACATCCATGGCTGGCCACGGAGATCAGCACAGAGAAAACAGTGCACAAACAACTCAAGTGGCCTGATCAGGGTGAAAGGCCTTTAGTGAAAAACATGTTAATGCATACAGTGTGGTTCCCTCCAGTAACTGGCCTTAGTCACTCAGGCTATCCAGGAGCAGGATCCTCTGGTCTCTCCTGTTGCTGGTTTGAGCATGCAAACCCATGAGGCTTGGAGCCCCAGTTCAGTTCTGGTACTCGGACACTCTTGGATGTGCACATATGAGTACACTATGGATCCTTCCAGTTACTGGCCTTAGCCTTGTGGCAGCTGGCTGTGGGACTGCTTCAAGCATGTGGGTCTTTCTGTTAGCTGGTCTAGTCCTATGGCCTTTAGCATTAGCCAACCCTCAAAAGCCTCTCTGGTGGCTGGCTTAGACCTTCTGGTCCTTCCAGTAGCCATCCCTCAGACCCTTGTCTCTTGTGATTAGATTGAGAGGGTCTTTCAAGTGGCGCAGACCCTGTCATTGCTGCAGTCTGGCCCAGCCTTATGGTCTGTATGATACCTGGCTCCCAAGCCTCTTTCTCAACTTGTGGGTTAGTCTGGCTTGATACGTGCTAGTGATTATGTGTACCAACATGCACACCCGCACACTGTGTGCACACTGGTCTCTCCAGTTACTGGCGCTGCAGGTTCATGGGCCCCTATGATCTGCAGTCATCTTTAAATTCGCTGGCACTTCCACCTTTGTGCATGCACATGAGCATAGAATGGAGCCCACCAGCACCCAGGAAAACAGAAATGGAGTGTAATGAGGAGACTGGTTTCAGGCACACAACATGGCCAGTCGTACTGACTGGCCACCTGTTTACGTGTGACTGGACCCTCTTCTCTCTGTTTTTGCAGTTGCATTCCTCCCCAGTCCACCTTGATCCCACAGTGAGCACCAGACCCATGTAGACATCTGGTAAGCTGGTCTGGAGAGCCTTGCCTGTTTTCTCACCCAGTGGATCTTCTGCCTGGCCCATGGACTGACTGCTCTTCTGCATTGGGGCTGGGCGAGGGTGCTCCATGTGCTTGGGTTAGATTGCTGGGTTTCCCTCGCCTGACATTTTCTGCTTTCTGTTGGTGGAGACTGGCCTTTAATCGCATAACCTATAATAGATGTGAGCAAAATATTCCTCCCTGATGCTGAAGGCGACTATTCCTGTCTGACCAGTAACCTCGTTCAGGTAACTATGACTGTGCCTGTTTGATGAACAGATACAGTGCATCTCCCTAGCTTTGTAAAACACTTGTGACACTTAACTTGTAGTCTAAGCTTTCCTCAGGTTTTATTTCAAGTAAAAATAAACCTTCATGAGTGTCATTTTGAATGATCTTATTGAGAACGACAAGAAGAAAATGTGTCCAGTGATTCCAGAAAATGTCCAGTGATTCCAGCCTCTTAATCCTTTGTATGCAAAGTTTTGTGGAATATGATAGCGTATGGTCAGCTGAGAAAGACTTCTCAGGCAGGAAAAAAGTCTTAGTCTAACATTAGGTAAATTACATAAGAATGTTATTAGGACACATACATATGTTTCAAACACAAAATTTATGAAGCATATCCAAGGCTGACAACCTTGTTATTGTGCTAAATGGGCTATCGGAAAGACCTAATGTGTCAGAGAAAAGACCTGGGCATTAATTCAAGCTTGCCTCTTGCCTTGGTAGTCTGGATTGGATAGTAGCTCAAGGCAGCTAGAAAAACACAGCTCCTGACAGCTGGAAGAGGAATCCCCTGTAATAATAATAATACCTGTAATAATAATAATAATCATCATCATCTTCTAAACCAGAAAAACTGTTTTTAAGAGATAGTCTATTAATTTATCCTAAAAGTAATGAGACAGTTACTTCAAAATGCTTCAAACTGGAGATTGTGAAGGCTGTTTTTCAGATAAACACAAGACCTTAATGTGCCTTGAAGTCTTTAAAAAACTTCAAAAGCCATGAAGATTAATGTAAGAAAGAATCTGGCAGAGACAACTTGTAGTTTTACACTATTTACTTTCCCTAGAGAACTGCAGATATCCCAGTCACAATCTACTTTATCCTTTTGTGTACCTGGATATTTCTTTGTGGAGACCATTCTTAAGTCATGAGATAAAATGACTTGACTAATTCTTGCAAACACATGCATATGCAGGCTAGAAGGATTTCCTGCAGTCTCTACCAAAGAACTGGTCCACCACCTCATCACTTCATGAGGCCTTGTGAAACACTGTTTACCAGGTCATTTTTCTCAAGTGTTGAAAAAAGAAGAAAGTATACAGCTTGCCATTTTTGATGCTATGTTATTGTATTAAGTCTGGTATTTGAAAACTTTGGTCTTTGCAGGTACCAGATGATCCCACCAAGATGATGCTGATTCATTTGAAATTTGCAAAGCCAACTTCCAGTAGAGTTTTGAACTGTAGTCCTTAAATACCTTTTCATCATCAGGCTTTTGGGGAGTTTTCTTCTTGCATCTTCTTACAGATGCCAACTTTCAAAGGAGGATAAACGTTATTGGCATTGTGTCACCAGTGCCGGTAATGGGAGCAGAGGAGGTCACGCAAGTGTATACCCCTTACTTTGCAAAATTCTACTTGCTCATTTAAGATTTTAAATCTTGATATTGATTTCCTCACCAGAGCCTCTGAAATACACTTCCAATGCTCTTTGAAAATATTTCCTATATTACTGTTGCATAAAATGTAGTGGTAGACTAGTAAACCCTGCTTTTTTTAGTGTAGCACAAGTCAATAAATTATTAGTCCTGTCATTAGTATGGAGAAGGAAAGTTGCCAGCTGTGGTGATTATTTTGGTATTGCATTAACCTTTTGTTATGAAACAATGGAATTTGCTTGTGTTGTAAAACCCTGTGTTTTGTTAAAAATCAGCTTTGTAGGTTTGCAGTGAATAGGGTCACTGGTGAATAGGGATTGTGTTTAAATAGACAATGTAACTTTGGAAAAGAAATTCTCCACTGCTTCAAGTAGAGGTGTAAAGTGAAGGAGTTTTTGCCAGCAGTAGTTGTTGCCATTCACTGTATTACCTACGGACTTCTACTAAGACAAAAACATAGAATGACCTTCTGAAATCCCAGCCCCTCTGTTTTTCTCACTCTGAAAATACCAGGAGAGGAAAGGCTAAAGGATGGGGACCAGTCTTCCTTAACAGAATCCTCCTGGTTGGCACCTCGTACCTCCTCTTTTGTATTATCTGTCACATAGCCAGTCTTCTGCCAGGTAATTAACTATTCAAGTTATGTTTGAGCTAGAAAATAATCCATTTAACTTTGCTATAAAATCAGTAACACTTACGTAGGTTATTTTTGTCTTATCCTGTTAGGTGTAAGAATTTGTCTGTATCTTTCTGGAATTCCTATTGGATGCTGCCCTCTGATGTTTGTGGAATGAACTGCTTTTGGGAAGCTGCTTTTAGGTAGGATCTATTATTAAATGGTACTTTATTATTTGATTGCAGGCAGGTGTAGCTCATGAATATTTTTGGCTATTTAGCAAGGTGACAAAGCAAAATACTTTGATTGCTTCACATGCATTTCACCTGCTTATATTATGGTTGTGTTTAGCTGGCCTTTCTCCTGTTCTATTATGTTTATAAAATTGTGGATTGAAGTATTGTTACAAAGAGTAGGGTTTTTTTTCCCAGTTACGTTGCTTCATTAAATAGAGACTTGCTAACATTGGTGTAAAGTCTATCTGAATATTGTCTGAAAAGTTACTGATAATTATTTTTGATACATAAAACTTGCTGCTCAGTAAAACTTGTGATGTAACTAACTTTCAGTAAAACTGGCAGATATGCTTTGTATTTAAGTTTGAAGTTTCTTTATTCAAGTTGCATGTTTTATAGAATTTGAGGAGGGTACTTCATCCAAAAGCAGCTGTTTTGGAATGTTCATTAAGATACACTATGTTAAAGCATAGACTGTCGTTAAACTTGCATCTTTAACAATAAGCTTAAATGTTTTGATGTGGTTGTTCAGATGCTTTAGGCTGTCAGATTACGGAAGTAGCTTGAAAAGAAATGGAAGAAGCCTTAAGATACTTGACAGATATGTTCTCTAACCTGCATAGTTCTCTTGAGTATAGAACTAATGTAAATCAATTTTTCTTATATTCAAAATCTTACTGGTCATCCTTTGATATGGTTATCTCTTAGCCTGAAACTTGAATATTTCTAGGTAAGCAAAGGGGGGGAAAAAAAGGTTTAATTTCACAAGACAGTGTATTTTTGAAAATCGTGATGGTGGGAAAGACTTCAGATCTGTTCCCTATTCTTCTCTGCTTGTGTGCTGTCAGTGCTTTTTAAGGTCATCAGTTGCCAAGAAGTGATGGCTTAGATTGACTTTGTTAGCTGTCTGTAACTTGGGACTGCCAAGTCTTTCTTGCTGCCCTTGGTAGCCCGTGTGTCAATCCACACAATTCACTTGACTTTCCCTTTGGCAGATTTAGCTGTCTGAATAGGTTAACTTTTTTTCTTTTCCTTAAGAGTTAGCT
Source organism: Nestor notabilis (assembly GCF_000696875.1). Classification (NCBI taxonomy): domain Eukaryota; kingdom Metazoa; phylum Chordata; class Aves; order Psittaciformes; family Psittacidae; genus Nestor; species Nestor notabilis. The sequence continues at coordinate 10,026 of NW_009928926.1, forward strand.
TTTGGGAGTTTAGCTTTATGAAGTTTAGCACAGAGAGGGGTAAACCAGATGTTAGTGCTGTTGTGTTGGAGGGCATAGTGGCTTAGCCAGTACGTAGTGGAGGGACAGGATGTGATTGTAAGCTTCATTCATCCACGGACATCTGAGCCAGTTGTGTAGTGCTGACTGTCTTCTGACCCTATTGGCTGTGATGATGTCCATGAACTCTCCACAATGCAATGTAGCGAACTAAGCAGGAAACTTCCTTTCTGGATATTCTGCCAGAATTAAGGCAGGTAGGACTTTAGAACCAGAAGAAGAGAAGTCCCATGCAGTTTCTTTTCACATACCTTAAGCTGTAACTTGTATTACCTTGTTAAAATGCCCTGTATGGCTCTGAAGACAAGTCTGTTGAAGAAGGTATTGGTTATGTTACTCAGTGAATGTAGTTTCTTTCAGAGTGAAACAGTTGTCATTGTGAACCCCTGATATTTGCAAAATTTCATATACATTTTGCAACTCAAAGGAAAGAAAGCTGCTTAAATGTGTAATAGGGATGTGGTATTCAGATTAAACATTTCAGGTTGAGTTTGATTATCAATATATTACTATTAAATTAATCTCCCAGTATTATGCTCACTCTGCTTCTTGATTTCATCAGTGTGATGGTCTTAACTTCAGAAGGGGCCTCCCTTGCCTCCTCCAGACTTCATTTTAATTTCTTGCCCTGTTTAATAAGTTCAGTTGGTTTGAGAGAGGTGCAGTGATGTTGTGCAGAAGAGGTTGGGAAGATGGCAGAGAGGAGGAAAAAATGCTTCCTTTTTGGATAGCAGCGAGCAGTTACAATTTCTCAGCATCTGAACCTGCTGTCTAAGCCTCATTTCCTTGTATGTGCTGGAGTAACACAGAAGATAGTTGCAGTTTTGTTTCAGCTTTGGATATGAGCTGTAATTTTATATAACTCAAAATATGTGCATTGTACTAGGAGTGCTGAGAAGCTGAAGGGTTTTTTAGAACTTTGATATCATCTTATGCTTTGAATGTTGTACTTCATAGAATCATAGAATGGTTAGAGTTGGAAAGGACCTTAAGATTATCTAGTTCCAACCCCTCTGCCATGAGCAGGGACACCTCGCACTAAACCGTGTCGCCCAAGGCTCTGTCCAACCTGGCCTTGGGCACTGCCAGGGATGGAGCATTCATAGCTTCCTTGGGCAACTACTTAGTAGTTGCTCTCAAGTTTGCAGGCAGATTTTTGGGAGAAGAGGAATGAACTTAATTCCCTGCAGGTTTATTAACCACAGGAAACGAAGTCTAGCATTCTTGTTTTCTGAGACTGTGTGTGTAGGGCCACTTCAAGATACTTCATAAAGATAAGGCCTCTTGAAAGCTTTTTCTGTGAAGAGGCGACATTGTCATTCCAAGTTGGGTATCTTTTGAAATAGAAAGAAGTGAGAGCTCTACCATAGTGTCTTACTCCAAATAATTTGATCCTGAGTTGACAAAGCCTTTGTGTTCTTGTTAAGTGCAGTTGTTGTAGTGAGGTGCAGAATAAAGCTGGACTCTGAAGGGATAGGGATATGAGAAAAACCTAAGTGTTATGTATGTGGTGGGTATCCTAAGATAGCCAACTCCACTGCCTGTAGATGTGCCAACAAAATAATGGGAATTCCAATGAGTTTGCTTTTAATAGAAATGGGTGAATCAGGTCATTGAACTGCACTAAAACTTACTTGAATCTTCTATTTGGCCTGGTTTAAGTCACAAAAAGAACACTGTTTATCAAGATCATAAATCAGTTTATGGGTGGAGATTCTGGTGTTCTATTTTTGCTCTTTCAATAAACTAACAAATTCAGGTTTTTCAGAAGAGCAGATCATGTAGCCAGAATTTCTTTGCCAATAGCAGGTTCATAAAATTTATCTCGGTGTTAGAATGTCTCCTTTCCTGTTACCAGTGAAGTTTTTCAAACATTGGAAGGTAGTTCTTCAGCTTTTGTATTTTTAATTCTTTTACTTGAGAAAACTTAGCTTGTTTTTTGTCTGTTTCTGACTTAAAGTTCCAGTTGACTTTTTTTCTTCTGGATATCAGAACCATGGGGATTTGTTTATCTGTGAGAGAAAGAACTTGGCATAGACATTTTTGAAATGCAGCTTGCAGTGTCATTTCCTCTGAGTACCTGTAAGTGTATAAAGTGTGAAGTGACAACTAACATTCTGTGGATTTGAAGGACTCGATTTAGTGTTGGAGACCTGTAGAGGAATCTATAAATATTTTAGGACAGGTGTATATATATAGACTTCAGTATGACTCCTGGTATAGCTAACTCAACACCATTTTAAATTGATGAGCTCTGAACAGCTGCTAATTCTCATAATGGATAATAAGGATCTTGTCTCTTTAAGTATCAGTGTAAGATCTTTTGTCTGTGCTGTATGTAGGAAGGATTCTGGAGCTATTCTGCCCCCATGTTTATCACCGTTCTGATTATCAACATATTGAGACAGAATGTCTTGTGCTGTACTTTTGGTTCAGAATATTTGTTAGCTTTCACATTTATAGAGGAAGCATAAGATCACTTTTACATACAGGGTATAGATTTTATCAAGAATTTAAAAACTGCCGATAACATTAACATGATGCTCAGGTTTTGCATGATTTAGATGATGCATATCTTTTCTAATACACCTTTCAAGGTGCTGAGTGTCATTTAGCTGGTACGCCTGCTTATTTCCAACTGAGACTGATTAAGACATTCTTAGGGGTCATTACTCTGGCTATCTGACCTGCCTGGTTTCAGTTGTTAGATGTTTTAACTTGTTTTTAACTTGTGTTACCTATGAAAAAAAAAATAAGTTTCACTGTTTTTGAGCATATTGAGGTCCAGGTGGTGTTGATATCTTGAGATGAATTTTGGCAGTCCTGAAAAACAGGATGTCTCTTCTAAACTAGTTAACTCATTGGAGGATGGAGCTTTGGACTTTTATAGTCAAATTTTAAACGACTAATATGTTGTAACTTCAAACCTAATATACTTAATTGAGTTTGTAATTGAATAGATGACATTTGAACATCATAGGCGCTGGTATCATTAATGTAGTTTTACAAACTAAGCTTTTGATTTTGAACTATTTTTAATTCAGTACAGTAGTAGAAAGTTAAGAAGCCGAGTAAAAACTGGAATTTTCATAACTTTCAAATCTAGATAATTTCTGTAGTTACCTTCATCCTATTTCTAGTACATGTGGAAATGATTTGTTACATATAATCAGTGTAGTCTTTGTTGCCTTTTCACTCTGCCTATTTATTTTCTTTTTCTGGAAACTAAAGGTTGTTGGGTTAGGCTCTTTAATGATAAATTTGTGTTTGATCAATTGATTTAGATCAACACAAAGCATTAAAATTAAAAAAGGATGCGATAAGTCATCTCTTTTGTGTATACACATCTACCATTTGTTTTTCTGCAGTACATCATGCCAGGTTTGAAATAATACAGGTTGATTATAGGAAAATATTTTCCCTGCATATTCTAATGGATATAATTTGCATTTTCCATGCTAATTGTCAAAAAAGCTTGCATGGGTGAAATGTTTGCACTGATAATGTGGGTAGCTTTTTATACTGAAGAAGAAAACGCATTTGTAGTAGGCTTCTGTTTGTTCTTTTTGAAAGTGTAAACAACTTTAACACAGCTGAGCCTGGCAGCCTAGTCCATTTGGTTATAATATCAAGGAAAGTTTAATGATGTTGTGGAAGGACTGAGAGTCTTTATTAAGCAACCATGTTTAGGAAGCTGAATATTGCATGCCTCGTGCATTACACACCATATGGAGAAAAGATCAAAGAAAAGCAAGGCTGTTGCTCTATCAGAACAAGTGTAGGAAAACTTGTTTTGGTGTAGCATAATCTTTAAAATGGTTATTTTTATAAGCTACAAAATAATCCTTGCATTACCATTATGTAATATGGTGGTGGCTGTATATAAAAACTAGTGGTGCAGGTTAGGATGCAGCAGGTTTCTCAGAAAAAGACAGATGTTTTTTTTTTTTTTACATATTTGATTCAAACCAAATGCAATTATATGAAAAATGGTAATTCCTCTCATCAGTGGGCCAGAGGAAAATTTGAAAGGATAACTGAGGTCCATTTATTACTTCAGTTACTCATACCACTCTATGCTCTTAGTACCTGGATGCTAATCTTTCCATCCTTGGCTTCCACAGCCCTGTTATGGAAATAGGAGAGGACAGCTTGATTGCCAGGGAAGCTGAGCAGGGAGCTCTGTGTTGATCCTTAGGTGTGTTCTTAGTAGTACATCAACAGATGGTAAAAAGACTTAAAGTTCATAACAAAGAATGAAGGCTGCCTGTGGTTCCTTCGTGGCTTTCCATAGCAACAGTGCCACTGTATTTGAATGTGCCTTAAAAAAAGGGAGAAAAATGAAATTGTCCTTAGACACACCGACAGCTCTTTGAACGGTACCCAGGTCATACTAGATGCTGTAATGCTGCAGCTGCTCTGGAAGGTTTGGAGCTTGGCGTGTGGCAGTCTGTGCGTGCAGCAGAAGCAGCTGTTGTGCTGTGACCTCAGGATATAGCAGAATAGGATTGGGACAGGCTTAATGATCACAGATTAGATGAAGTTGTGTAAAGGATTCCTTATGCCTGGGTGTTCCTGAGGGTTTGGTACTCTCTCACTTGTGCTCTCAATGTGTTACATAACAAGAACAGGAGAGCCCTATCTTAACTTACACAGGAGACCCCCCACTGTGGTACCTTGTGCCAAGTCTAGAGGGCAGAGCTAAGATTTTCATGGAGTTGATGAGTATTTTAATAACAATACTGTTCAGGTTCTGGTTTTTTTCCCCGAGAAGATCAGCTGGGATGCAGTGAAGGTTCTAGAAGAGAGCAACCCATCAAAACACACCTCTGTAGCTTAATACTAAATTATTATTTCATAACTTTAATTGACCTAGAAATGCTAATTTAATATACAGTGTGTCATGGTATACATAAGGTAGTGTTTTGACAGACGGGTTCTGGAAAATCTAGTTGTAGCAGCTTCATTGAGTATATCCAGCTATGTTCCTCTGTCAGAGGTTATTAACCCCCCAGCAGAATTAATCATTGCAGGATGAAGGTCTACACTTCAACACAAAGTACTTAAGGGCAAGGCTTGTACCTAGTCTTATGCCACTAATAAGCAGCATGTTTTAAAGCATATGCTTTTGCTCTCAAGTGTTAAAGTGGATTACTTGAAATGTGATTTCTAAACTCATGGGAATATGTGTGGTGTGCTCTCTGAAGTGTTTCATTTCATTTATTTTTACTCTCCCTACCGCTCCTGTAATTAGTATCCTCAGACAAATAAAGTTCTCTTATTTACCCTAAACACTGAAATTCTGTCACAGCTTCCTGCTTAGTGTCTTCTGCTGGATTACAGGTGCGTTCTTCGCTCTTCCATTTTAATTACTGGATTTTGGTGTGGGTTTTTTTGTGGGCTTTTAGGTTTTGCCCTGCAGGAGCTAGGGCTCCCTCATTATTGGGGATTTTTTTTTTCCTTTAGAAGTCAGGGCTGTCAAGTTTTCCTTGTTAGTCTGTTCAAAAGCCTTACTAAAATACAGTTTGTATTTCACTCTGTTGTTGCTCTTCCCAGCTTCTCCACTAAGTACTGCCACACCAAAACATTAGGCTACTGGTATTTAGAAATATGCAGAAAGAAATCTTCACTTGTATTTTTGTGTTTTCCATGTTGCCTTAACACTTTCAGAAGCTGGATTTTGAAGTTCAATAAGGGTATTGCTCTGATACCAGAGCTGTGATATTTGTGACACCAAAATTACTCAGGTTCAGACATGTTACAGTTCTGGTAAAAATACTTTTTATTTTGCTCATGATCAACTCAGCTACTGAACTGCTAAAAAAAGATAAAGATAGAAATGCGTTGCTGAAAAATCTTTTGTCATTGGTTATACCAGAAGCAAGGCTGTCTAAATGAACAAGGTTTTCTTTTCCCTGTCTTCTGTTGAGACCTCTGTAGAGGTAGTTGCATGACTAACTGCAGTGGAGAGAAGATGGAGAAAAGGGTTAGAGAGGCTGAAAAGTTCGGGAAGGAGAAGGAGAGAAGGGTGTAGTTGAGGGTGGATAAATCTGAAAGCAATTAGAGGAAGGACCAAAGTCATGTAGGCATAATAAGATGGAAGGGAGTGAGACAAGTGGCTCTTTGGATGGGGCATTTTTAACATCCAAGGTGAGACTGCAGAGCTCAAGCTGATAAACTCTGCTGGACAGCTTAAACTTTATGCTGCTTCTAGTAGCAGGAGGAGGAAAAAGTGATGAAAGATGCTGGCAGCAGAGGATTAACACAAGAGGTGAGTAGTTAGTGTCTCTGGATGAAGATGGGGCAATGATTTCCCTCTGGGAGTGGAGAGAGATGTATATATAGGGAGAGGAGCAGCTCTGAGACCTGATTGTTAAAAAGGAGGCTGTGATTGCCAGTGGTGTATATGCAGGGAAGTCAAATGCAGTTTAAAATCACTAAAGGATGTCTCTTCATGGAGTCTAGAGTAAGAACTACAGTTCTCGGACTTCATAACTTCTCCTGCCATAGGATGTCTCCGAGACCTCTCATCCCCTTCTTAGTGAATAGTCCCCAGAGGGAATGGTGCTCTGCTCTGTCTGCTTTAGGGATAAAGTGTTGTGTTGTGAACTTACAGATTTGAGTCCAGCTGCTCCCCATATTGTGCTAGCTGAAATTCACTTTTTACTTTTTCTGTATTTTTTTTGCCTTTTCCAAAAAATATTTTTAAGCACAGATCTAAAATATTCAACTCAGGAAGTCAGAAACTCATAGAACAGATAGTGTGAGCAAAATGTAAAAGCATTATAATATGATCAGTCTGTTTTTTGTTGTGTGGCTTGAAGTGTTCTTTCATTCACAGATGTCACTCGATGTAGAAATAATCAAATAATAGTCTCGGAATCACAGTGTGTAGAGTTGCTTTGGCATACTTTTCATCATACCTTATTCATGGACAGCCATGTGTTACATGTGGTGCAGGAACTTGGCTTTCAGCTATGCAGTTTGTGTAGGTTGTGTCCTTATTTATCGCATGACCTTGCACTATCACTGTAAGCTCTCGTGACTTCAGGGCTTAATTATTGTAATTCCCTTTTCAGTGGATTAGTGATGAGGCTAATCTGCTGTTTGCAGCTTGTTCAGACTGCAGCAGTGTACTGTTTCCTGGGTTTCAACTACCCTCATCACATCCAGCTTGCTTTGTGTTTTTAACATTAGCTACTTCCTACATGGTGTATTGTTTAAATCAGCTTTATGAATAAAGGTCTGAATGGGAATGCCTAGTTACATTTCAGGATTCTTCCCCCCCCCCCGTTAACCTGAGCTAATTTTTCAGGGTTTTCTGCAAGACTTAGAAAAGGTTTCAGTCTGGATTAAATCATCTGGATGCAGAAGTCTCTGTATAGGTGTCTATGTCAAGTAGGTCTTAAGCATTCATTGAAATTGAAAGAACATAGAGAATGATGCAGGTGACTAGCCATTAAGTTTGTGAGAAATAAATGGCTGGTGTTACTTGCGAAGCACTTGGCCATCCTACACATCTCCTTGGGACTAGTAGATACATGATCTTTGAGACACCCAGTCCTTTTGGACTGGCACCTGGAAGTCAGGTGGGATGTTCTAGAGTTTATTAAATAGCAGTATGGTATCAAGCCCTAAGTATTTACTTTGAAATAAGGTTGTTTTCTATGCTCTGTATCCTGCTCACTAGATCTCCATTGGCTTTACTGAGACTTTGGGTACAATCTCGTATGTCACCATCTTCATTTAGGTGTCCTGTTTAGGACCTGAATCTTACCTATGACGTCTTTCTCCTGTGTGATTTTTAATAGTGCCCTAAACCTTGGCTTGACAGACTGCGTGTTCTAATTAAAACTTCATTAATCTTAAATCCCTGGGATGCTGGAGGTTTTTTTGTTCCAGGGCATTAAACTCTTCCAAAACTCAGTGTTTTTTAAATGCAGCCATTCTTTATGGCATTAAACTTCAGCAGTTTACAGTGATAGCTTTGCTTATATTTTGTCTCCTGGAACTCCAAATAATCTGTGTTGCTCTCCCATGCCTTAAAGAAAAAAAGGTGTATTTGCATAATATATTTTGTCAATTTAAAGGAAAACTTGTATGCATCTAAATGTTTTAGTTACATAAAAATTGGGTAGACATTACTTGCTAAGAATCACATCTGTTTATTTCTGTTTGAAGTCTCTCTGTCTTTGTCAAGTTTCTAAGAATAGTTGTTATGTTTGCCAAGAATTTCCCTACTGTTAGTGGGTTGGGAAAGTATTTTCTAACTTCTTTTTTTCTTTGTCTGAATAACTTCGATTTAAACTTGTAATTTAAACCTTTAGATACTCTGAGTTCTCTTAGCCCCCTACTCCCATAGTCCATGCAGTTAGCTCAAGCACAGGATATTGTTTGAGGATTGGCTTTGAGTTGACATATATTTGAAACCTTTGAATGTTTTTCTGACTGATTAAATATATGAAATCCAGGAGTACACGGATTTAGGTTTAGTATGTCCACTGCATTTGTCACCAGCCTCGTGGTATTTACCCAGTAATAATTTTAGCCTGCTGGATTAAAATAATAACTTCTGAATATATCCTGTATACTACATACCAGGCACTTCTCACCGTAACTGTTGGACAGCAGCTGTCTTCAGGAATAAAGAAGTTCCCAGTCCCCACACCTTGCAGTGGTTTAGCCCCAAGGACATAGGCAGTGCATGTGGTCAGGGTACTTGAGTGACTTTCCAGAATCACTGGGAGCACCAGGACATCCCACAAGGCCATTTAAACTGTTAGTTTCCCTGTTTTCCAACCCAAGTTGTATGCCTGCAGGATGGAAGGAGAGGACAAAGAACTTCTTGTGTTTTGCTAGTGCTTAGAAGTGCTGAAGCATGGGTTTGACAAAAGGGCAGAAAACAGACAAAATGCCTAGATCATTCAAAAATGTTCTTAACAGGACTTCTAAAAAATAGGGCTTATTTCACTTTTGTTGTTGAGCTTGATTCTGCTATATTTGTCATGTTTTCCTGTCTCTGTACTGAGTCCAGGGAAAGTGGAGAAAATGAGCGCATGCGTAGACTTAATGTCTTTCAAATTTTGATGTAACTTCATGTGATCTTTCTTTTAACATAGCTGTTTGGATGGAATTCCTTGCTAGTGTTGGATAGTAAAACTACTAAGAAAATGGATGTTTGTTTAGTTTCTGTACAGCTTTTCTCCACCTTGTTTTTCCTTCATAGGCTGGGATGGTGGGAGTGAATATGAGAATAGTTTGGGTTAAATGTAAGCTTATATCTGAGATGTAGTGCTGTAGTTTGTATGCTCTGTTTGAGTTACCCTTTGCTGGTTTAAATGTGATAAAGGTTATTTTGTTAAATTACATGCTGCAGTAAATGGTAGAGCTTTTCTTTAAGCCTGTGCTAGAAATGATGCCAAATGGAAAAATGTCTTTGTATCAGATATGATTATATGAAGACACATCCTTCTGAGAAGATGCATCTAGCAGTGGTTGCCTGTGGTGAAAGGCTGGAGGAGACTGTTACTATGTTGAGATCAGCCATTATTTTCAGCATCAAACCTCTCCAGTTTCATATTTTTGCTGAGGACCAGTTGCATGAGAGATTCAAAGACATAGTAAGTACCCAAATAATTTATTTAATCAATTTGTAGTACAATTTGAGTAATATATAACAATTTCTCTGCTTCTTGGGCAGTAGTTGTTGAATATAGTGTCAGAAATGCAGAGGTCTGTAAATAAGGTAATATGCGAGTCCTTTGTAATGTTGGATGGGGATTTTTGAATCTTCTTTTCCTGCATAAAAATGCCAGTTGCTGCTGATATCAAAACTTCATGTAGAGACAGACCAAAACCTCATTTGTAACCTTGAATCTGTTAAATACAAACCCAGTGTTCTAAACATGAACTAGTTATCTTGTGTGAGCTTCTTTAAAGTTGGTTTTACAAGAGAAAATGGAGTGCTTACTGTATGAGTCAGCCTCACATTGCCTAAACAAAGTGAAACATTGGTCTTTGAAAATGGTAGATATGGTTATGTCTAATTTTAGTAAATTCCAGTTAATGAATATAACTTTATGACTGGAGAAGCAGTATTTGAAGCTGACTAATACATAGTTGTGGAGGGGTTTACTATTTTTGTGCTGAAAATGTCATACTGTTACGTTAGTATATTATACATACTGATATATGCACGCTAATGTCATGTGACAAAAGTTGGGTAAGGTTATTTTAAACTGAGAAAGACTTTGTTGGTATTTCTCCTGTAAAAACTAGTTAAGAGGGCAAAAAGTTCGATGTATCTGTTTTTGTAAATACTAATTTATTTTACTTGCTCTTACTTCTGTATATGATCTGAAATAAGTTTTCTTCGTAGTGGCCTGCAGGTGCCACTTTCTGTTCAAGTATTTTGAATAGTTGACAGGATCTTGTAGTTCAGGAAGCATTTCTGATATGGAAGAGAGGTTCAATTATCAATTTGAATGGGGGGATTGATTTCTTTTTTGTAATGTAATTGAACTGAAGTAATTTTTATGATCTTTTCCTTTCACATAGCTTGATGACTTCCCCTATGAAGGAAAAGTTAATTACACATTATATCCAATAACATTTCCAACTGAGAGTGCAGCAGAATGGAAGAAATTATTTAAGCCATGTGCTTCACAAAGGCTATTCTTGCCAGTAAGTTATTCTGTAAAAGAACAATACAGAAGTCTCTCTATGAAGCATCAAGCTGTCTTGTTAATCTAATTTCTGCTTAGTTTTAAATTAAGGACTATTACTCCTCCTAAAAGTTACTTCTATGACATCCTGAAAAAAACCTCTGAATTTAAACTTCTTCCGTAGCACTAATACATTATAGAATAAAAGTCCTTTTCTCATTTACTGCATTATGGCACAGTATCCTGAGTGAGAGGTGCAGGTCATGTCATCCTCTCAGAGGTAAGAAGGATTTATCACACCTAATTCCCTGCATGCATGGGTCTGAGAAGTGTTAGAATGAAACAAGGAATGGGCTATTGCTGACAGTGTTTTGTGCAGCCTTTTCTTTGGTCACCTAAGATACTTCAGAAACCATACTTAAGGCTAGCCGAACTATGACAGTGTCAACTATCTGCCAAATATTGCCTCATCTGAAGCTCCCTTACACCTCTTGCTTGTTTGATTAGAAAGCGAGGGAACAGGAGGAAAGTAGGAGCACCTGCTATGGTAATTTTTCACCTGGCCTGCCACTTACTTTTGAGGAGCCCCGGGGTATAAAACTCTACACTCTACAAAAATATTCCAAAACGAGAAAAGAGGGAATGATGACAAACTTATTGACTGCAAACCATCAGTCTAAAGTGAATTTATGTGCATATGACAACTGTATCAAGCTTCATTGTATAATGGCAGCAACTTCTGCTTTATGAAGATAAACTCAGTAAAACTTAAAAGTTTGGTTTTAAATTTCCTTGCCTCACAGTTAATCCTCAAAAATGTGGATTCGCTACTGTATGTTGATACTGACATCCTGTTTTTGAGACCTGTTGATGATATTTGGTCTTTCCTGGGAAAGTTCAACTCCACACAAATTGCTGCAATGGCACCGGAACATGAAGAACCTCGTATCGGGTGGTATAATCGCTTTGCTAGACATCCCTACTATGGAGTAACTGGAATAAATTCTGGAGTCATGTTAATGAATATGACACGTATCAGAAGGAAGTATTTCAAGGTATGCATGTTGCCTTTATTGCATTTTCCATGGGTTTACATCTTTTAATTCTGATTCTGTTTCAAATTCATGGGAGACAGCATTTTTCAAACTATTGTTCTTGTAATTGGAATAATGCTCTAAAAATACACTGTGTTTAAAATGGTATCTAACTTGTGGTTTTTAAATGTCATTCACCGTAGGACTTGGAATTCCTGTATTTCAAGTGTGTTTGTTTAAATTTTTCTCGGATCTGAGAGATCCTGTGACTTTTATACAGTGACTTTTATACAGTTTACTGACAAATACATTTGTCAGTAGATATTCTGGTATTTTTTCTTCACTGTAGAGATCCCAGAGAACAGGTAACATATGCTGTAACTACCTTTAAAAATGAACGTAGTAGTATGACCAGGAGGTGGTGCTAGAACATTTAGTAAGCTATTTTAACTGCGGTTTCCAAATTTTGATCTTTTATATTGTAAGCCAGATTATCACCTTAAGACTTTTCTGATTTTCTTTGAAGTCATAGTTTTTGTAGAGAAATAAGTTCATCATGAACATACTTACTAAAACAGTGCATGCAGCAGCAGAAATGGCCATTCTTTCACAAATCGGAAGCTTTTTCTTCCTTACTTGAAGCACAAGTAGCAAAGCAGTGCTATGTGGTTATGCTAGGGAAAAAAGTACTTCTTTGTTTAAGAGAAGTTTGATTAGGGGAAAGTAATCATGCAGTCTGAAACTGTTGGAAGGTACACCCTTAAGAGAGGCAATATAAACTCAGAATCATGGAATGGTTTGGGTTAGAAAGGACCTTAAGATCATCTAGTTCCAACCCCCCTGCCATGGGCCAGGACACCTTCCGCTAGACCATGTCACCCAAGACCCTGGCCAGCCTGGCCTTTTGAACACTGCCAGGGATGATAAACTTGCAGTAGACATTGCTTCTCTGTGATTTCCAAGTTAAGAAACATTTAGCTTTTATCTTAACATTCTTGATACGTGTTTTTGTTATGGAAATACAGACAATATAAGATAAATGGAGAACGGATTATCTCAGTTGTAGTTAAAGTAGGAAGTTCTGGTATTTATAGTGTAGCTGTAGTTTTCCCAAGAAGAAAGCTTGTCTGTGTATATCATCAGTGGAATCTTGTCTGTTTTGTTATTTGTTTATTTTCCTACTTATAGTATTTGGAGAAATGAAAATATTGAAAAGCATAATGAGAAAAATATGGAACTGAAAGCGGTGTATCTTAACCTCTGACAATGCATTTCTGTGTAATAAATTTTTCAGTGTGGTAAACTCTGAGATAAGGTAGGTCTTTTATTGATACTATTTCAGAATTCTGGTTGGGCTTCTCAGTACAACTGAAGTTACCAACTTGTTGGAAACTTTATGCAGTTCTACCAAAATTGGAGTTAAAATTTTTGACAGTATATAGATAAAGTAGGATACTAAAATTGTCTTCCAAATTAACTGCAGTTTTCTGCAGTTAACTAGAGGAAAATATGAAGTAATTTCTCTTAAACACCTATAACTGGTGGTTTCTTATAATTTAAGTTTATATATACAGATTTAAGTAGGTGAAATAATTCATGAGTATTCAGAAATGCAGAATGGAATTTTTCTGCTTTTTGTTGGTATTAGAAAGCTGGAGCATTTTCTAGGTGCTGAAAATATCTGCTCCATATTCCTGTTGTTGCCATGTTGTATATTTATTATACAATGAAATATGTCAGACTGCTAAACCAAATCCAGCCTTGGAGGAAGTAATTTTTTAAATAATTGCTCTTTATTATGGGGGTGAATAGTTGTGATTTATAAGACCTCAGCTGTAAGGCAAGGCATAAATCCATATGCTTTTCTTAGGATCCTGCTGGCAAACTTCAGAATAGATAGCATGATGTGCAATTCTGGCTAAGTGGGCCACTGGACTTTCTGTAGTGAGGAAGACTGTGTATCAAAACTGGTATGGGGAATCAGAACAAAAAGAAGTCTTGAATTGTCCTGAAAACATTAATCTTAATTGTTCAGTATGTAGTGTACTAAGCAAGTCTGCTTGATGAGATGCAGGCTTAGCATTCATACAATTAAGGGAAAGGAACTGAGATTGGAGTGAGCTACCCAGTGCTGTGCAAGCAGAAACAGGGTAAAGCTTCCCAATAGCAAGGCACATGATTCAAAGCCTTTTCTGATGGCTTTAGTTAACAAAAAATTATATATATATACATATATGAAATATATATATATGTAAAAAAAGGCAATTAACCTGTTCCTCTGCTTCACTTCAGTTGTTTTAAGTGTTAGAAATACATCTTTTTCTGCCCTTAATCATTAGTCATCAATCTTTGGAATCCTTCCCAGGGCTTTACTGTCACTTCAGACCTAAACTTACCCTTCTGTTTCTGATGCAGATATACTTCTGGCCCCTGCTTTTGCATGTCTTCTGACTTCATATTTGTCCAGGAATGCTTGTGTGTGCACTGTGTCTATTCCTCAAACATTTGAGACTAGTGGTGCACATAAAGAAATATTCTTTCACTCTTCCTTGAAAGTAGTAAAGAAGTAAAAAGAAAAAAGAAGAAGATGGTTTGTTCTGTATATCTGGGTGGTTTCTTTGGTACATTTTAAATTTTTGATTGTGTACAGCTTTTAATGTGGTTGCTGAGAACTTATTTCTTGCATTAATTTTATCTTCCTCCTTCTAGTCCTATACCTTTTTTTACCCCTGTTTTCATGATCCTGTACACCTTCCCTGAAGTCTTAGTCCGATTATCTTGAGCAAGAAACACAAATAAAGGATTCAGATGTATGGTGTTTTGACATATATGGATTTTCTGGTTCAGCTGAAGCATTTTGAAATTTTGTATGTTTCTGGCAAGTGTAGTATTTGTTATTTATTCAAGCTCTGAATTTGTGGAGATGGATGCTTACTCCAGTGTGACTGGCTTGCTGAGACTCTTGTTAGACCTTATTGACAGTGACCAACGTATTTATCAGTGGACACTTTTTGGTATTGGAAGCTCAGAACTGTTTCATACAGGAGATTACCTCATGAACTGGGTTCATGCTGTTGACTTAGTTCTTCCACCTATTGGACACAGTGGGCAAGTGTCCTATAATACCAGGCTTTTGTAGTAGCATGCTTAGCCCAGTCAGAACAGTTTGAGGATATCTAATTAGGGACCTACTAGGTTATGTGAAACTTAGGAATGATAGTGCTTGATTTTTGTTCTCCTCTCATAGCTAGATAGTGCAGCCCGGGTAATAACTAAGCAGGAAATGAGTTATACAATATTGATTATAGAGAAGTTGGCTTGGAGAACACTCACAAGCGGGAACCATTTGGTTTTTGCCCCCCCTAGTACCTAGAGTGTGGTCTCACAAGCTTGCAGAGCATCACAAGGCCCTGGGATGCACAAGCTTCCTATGTTGTGTCCCATTAACTATGCCAGTCAAATACAGTAGAACTAGGAAATGCTTCATTTACTTATAGGAAGGTCAAATTTGTGTATATTCATTTGGGAGACTAAAAAAATTCCTCAAAGAGTATATAAGTTCTAGGAAATTTTGTATCTTTAAGAAGCTGCCTATAGACCTTTTTGTATGATTGTTGGGTGGCTAGAGCACTTGTCTAAATAGTGGAAACTTTGGATCAGGATATTCCTTCAATATGATGGATTTAAAACTGTAGATTGTTTGTCTATTGTAATTTTGGGCTGAAGAAATGTCAGGCTGAGCTGTTTGGTGCCTTTAAACATCTTTCTGTTGTTGTCCCATTGATTTGTAAAAGTCAGGAGGAACCAGAAGATGAATAACTAAAAAGAACTGGAGACTTTTAACCAGTGTTTGTAGTGATCACCTGAGTTGCAGAAAACCTGTAATTCCATGTATTGTTTCAGGATTAAGTCTTCTTTTATCCACTTATTTATTCAAGCCTCAATCTTCTCAGGGCTGTCAGGTCTATTTATTTTAGACTAGCATCCTAGCTGCTTGGCTATCTGTAGTGCCTAATGGAAGTTGTTACTCCTGGTCCTATCTTATTTGTCTTGTTTATTTTGAGGCCCTGTGTATATATACAGTACAAATATATGCACTTTGTATATAAGCACACATGTATACAGATACTTATGCATGCACATACATGTTTTTGAATATGATGTCATTAAACAAAATGTCCAGTGCAAACTGGACCTAAGACTAAAATCAGTAATGAGTTTCTGATGGTTAGTTCCTGTCTGTTGTCTTTGCTAAGCAGCAATTAAAATGGGAATGTAAAGCATGCAAGAGTAATTAGGAGATGGAGGAGGTCATAATGACTTTTAAAATTTTTTTGTACATATAGACTGGAACAGAAGTAGCAAATACCACAGATACGTGTTTTAAGAAAAAGTCCTAGACCAGTGATGCTTTATGAATAGAGTACCATGACTTTGAGCAAATTTGTTAAGTAACTTAGTTGTGGTGCCCGAGATGTGAGCAGTCATGGTAAGGAAAGAGCTCTTAGAAAATCAAACAAGCCTCACACAAAATAATTCCAGATAGTGTGTGCAAAGGAGAGATTCATGGGTATACTTTAAATAAAAAAAACCCTAAAACATAAAGTTGAGAGAGTTTTTATGACCTAACCCATTGTACACTTTTTTTTTTTTTAACCATTCTGTGTTGCTTAAGGCTATAGATCCAGGAAATACAGTGAGCCTGTGCAAAAGCTAACCCCTTCTAAAAGGAAAGCTCCCATCTCTTACCAGCTGATTTCCTTGCTTTTCTTATTTACTTTGTCCTAACTTCTGCTGTTTGTTGGTACCTTCTATGATTCAATTAAATTTGGTAACAGTAGGAAGAAGAAATCTTTCTGCTGGGTTAGTGAAGTAATTCATCTCACAAAAAACATCTAGTAAGTATTAGCACTACACTGTTAATGCAAGAAGAGGATAAAGTCATGTAAGCAAGTTGCATGACTATATCTTACTTATCCATGTAACCCAACCAATGGCCTTGCTCTCGTCTGGCATATAAAAAATATTAAATTGCTCAACTCTTTGTGGGACACAGCTGCAGTTTTAGATATTGCTTTATGATTTGAGGTTTTTTTTTCTCCACTTTATATTTTCTTACTAGAATCAAGAGAAAGGTAATACTAGGTTGCTACAAGCTGTATGTAACAGCTCTTTGAAGGCTGACTTTAGCCTTGGCCAGACAGAAGTCTTCTGGGACAGTCAATAATGGCCAAACTAATTACAGCACAGTATCTAAACCTCCTCAAAAAAACTCCCATGTAGGAGAATATCTTACTGTCCTTATGTATATTTTGTTCCTACACGTCTTCCATTCGAAAGTTTTGGTGGTTCTTAAGAGCCTGTCTGTACCAGCTTCTGGCAGCACAGAAATGCCCACTACCACTGTAGTGGTGGTTTGTTTTTTTTCTTCTTAAACCTCTTTAACCTTCTTTGCAACTTGTTGAGCATTGGAGAGGAGGTTTATATTCTGGAAATCCTTAAGCTATTGTAGAGGTAGTTTTCTCATATTTATCATAGAATAGTTAGGGTTGGAAAGGACCTTAAGATCATCTAATTCCAACCCCCCTGCCATGAGCAGGGACACCACACACTAAACGATGTCGCCCAAGGCTCTGTCCGGCCTGGCCTTGAACACCTCCAGGGTTGGAGCATTCACAACTTCCTTGGGCAACCTATTCCAGTGCCTCACCACCTTCACTGTGAAGAACTTCTTCCTTATATCTAACGTAAAGTTCCCCTGTTTAAGTTTAAAGCCATTACCCCTTGTCCTACCACTACAGTCCCTAATGAAGAGTCCCTCCCCAGCATCCTTGTAGGCCCCCTTCAGATACTGGAAGGCTGCTATGAGGTCTCCACGCAGTCTTCTCTTTTCTAGGCTGAACAGCCCCAATTTTCTCAGCCTGTCTTCATATGGGAGGTGCTCCAGTCCTCTTATCATCCTTATGGCCCTCCTCTGGACTTGCTCCAACAGCTCCATGTCCTTTTTATGTTGAGGACACCAGAACTGTTCTGTCATCAATTTTGATTGAACTTGAGTAGTCTACCTCTCACACTGTTTGGCTTTGCTACAAATTGCAGTAGAATTTTAAAGAAGGAGGTTGTATAACTATTCAGTTTCTCTTTGTATGTGATTCCTTCACTTGTTTCATTACACATCACTGTTAATACATTAATATGTAACTATTTTCTGTTTATGCAGAGTTTATTGAGATATCACAGTTTCAAATTCTTAAATCTGATTGCACTATTTATCAAGTAGTATTGCTTCTAGACATCTGGCAATGCGAGTGTGCTAGAACTGCTTTGCATTTCCTTGGGATATACTCTGGATTTCAGTGCTATTAAAACTGTACAAGTTAAATGAAAATTTTATGAAATAATCACTTTAAAAATAAAAAGTCGTATTTCTATGAGTTGCTCTAAAACTTTTATTTACTACTGTATATCCTCCTATGATTATCCTGGTATCAGTGAGCTAATTTAATTCTGGTTTTGATTCTTAGCATTGAGTCTAAATTTAAGCCTCAGGCCAAAATTCTGTGGATGGCAAAGTTCAGGTGAGAGAGTAATCTTTACCCACTGGGATTCAGTCTGATTGATTTGCTTTTTGGAAGGTTTCACCTTGGTGTTAAGCTGTGTTTTTCTTTTGTTTAGTCAATTGCACTAAGCCTACTGATAATTCTTGCTAGAGGAGAATCTCTTGTGCGTTTCTTGTGCCTGCTCTCATCTAATACTTGCAAGCAATCACAGTCATAAATTTTTTAGTACAGAAGGGAGTGTAATACTGTGTTTAGCTTCTTACTTAAAATAAGCTATAGATCTTTCTTGTACTAATTCTTGTCTGAAATCTGATAGCATTTCCTTTTTTTTTTTTTTTTTTTTTGGTTTTCAATTCTGAAAGCCTTTTTTTT
>NW_009928926.1:28764-53275 GCF_000696875.1 Nestor notabilis
GGAAAGAGTAAAAACCAAATTGCTATTTTTTTTACTTTCTAGTTTGTCAGTGGCAAGCCCTGAGAATTCTAAAGAATTCTAAAATTCTATAGTTCTAAACTGACTATTTTGTGCCTGGTAATCTTTTCTGTTTCTTAACATGTATAACATGTTAACAACATTAACATGATGTTTCTGTGTACATATCCCAAACCATACTGGAGATCTAATTTTATTTATTTATTTATTCCATCTTGGTTGGAAAGCATCAAGGGTACTATCCTGTAATGGTTCAGGAATTTTCTCTCTTTGGGACTTACTGTTACTCCATCCTCACTCTCCCAACTGATGTAGGAGGTACAGAGTGAGCAGCCTTGCTCCTTTTCTGTTCTAGTTGAGTTTATATGTGGTGTAGAGATGAGAAATTAGCTTTAGAATGTGTAACCTTGTTACGCTACAGACGGTAACACCTTTGGTAATGCGGAGTTCAGGGTAGGCCAGCTTATTCCAGGTAGCACCTCCTCAGCCAAAACCTCAGAAGAGCTTTCTCCTTTCCCTTTGAAGTGATTTTACTTAATCAAGAATTTGTGAATTGAGTAACAGTGGTTGATTTAGAGTGTTACTGCCTTTTGCTAATGAGAAGTTATGCCTTTGCTGTGGAAGTTCAAGGTCAGTAACTAAGAAAATCGGTTCAACTCAATGAAAGTTCTTTTGAAAACGAAGGATTTCTGTTGTTTTTTGTACACCACTTTGTAGCCAGTATTTTTCAGCTGTATGTGTTTGAAACTATTGAATAATTAATTTTATATTGATCTGTTTTGAATTTTTGAAGTTAACTTTAAAACCTGTGTGTATTAGCACTCTGTGATAGAGAAATTGCATGAAATGTGCTCAGCTACTTACATGCATCACTTAAATTCAGGTTTTTTGTTAGATCCTACTGCTGAGTAAAAAACCATTGCTATTTCCTAGCACTCCTGGTTCAAAATGTTTGAGGGAAATCTTGGAGACAAAAAATTAATGTGGCAGTTAAATAGAACCAAGAGATGCGTATAATTTTCCTTACAGTAATTGAGAGGGAAAACATACTGGAAATGCCTGTAACTATTTTCCTTAGATGTGCGAATTTGTTTAAAAGGAAGAAATCATATATGCATTTGAGATTTGTAATTTTGAAAAGCATATTACTGCAATTCTGTAGGGCATTTCCATCTTAATAGGAGTAATTGTCCTGAATGTGTGTCATTTTACTTTTTGTTTAATAGAATGATATGACACCAGTCCGGTTACAGTGGGGAGAAATTCTTATGCCACTGCTGAAGAAATACAAGTTGAACATAACCTGGGGTGATCAGGACCTATTAAACATTATGTTTTTCCACAATCCAGGTAAATCCACATTGATTCAAAGTCAAACATTACAAAGTTGA
The DNA here is from genome assembly GCF_000696875.1 of Nestor notabilis. Lineage (NCBI taxonomy): Eukaryota > Metazoa > Chordata > Aves > Psittaciformes > Psittacidae > Nestor > Nestor notabilis. The sequence goes on from NW_009928926.1 coordinate 30,174, forward strand.
TCTTTTCTAAGATGTTAAAAAATGATGGAAAATGCTCTTTTAGCAGGCTTCTCGTAAAAGTATTCAAGGGACTTGTTGCTGCTTTGTTTTCTGAAAGTGTTTACTTAGACAGCATTGGAGATTGCTAGAGTGTAATTAGCTGTTAGATTTTGAAATAACTGTAGAGAAATTACGAAGCAGCTCTAAGAAAAAAAAAAATATTGTATTTCCTGAAATTATTTTGATACTTAATTCAGAGTTCTTATTTTTCCACATAGAAAGTCTTTATGTCTTCCCTTGCCAATGGAATTATCGCCCTGACCACTGCATCTATGGAAGCAATTGTAAGGAAGCCGAAGAAGAGGGTATATTTATTCTTCATGGAAACAGAGGTGTTTACCATGATGATAAACAGCCGACTTTTAGGGCTGTCTATGAAGCAATAAAAAATGTAAGTGCTTTCAACATTGTATGTGTGAAAAGTCTATTTTTTTTGTCTATTTTATCTACAGTGCTGCATGTATTTTGTAGGTTTTGTTGATTCCTTGATTGCAACAAAGTAATTTCTTTCTCTCTTAAGTGATGTTAAGTGTTTCAGGGGCTTTTCATTTACTGCTTGGGTAGAATTCCAGTGTATTCTTTTTGTGGTGAGCGTGTTCTGAAGCACAGTGTAGACTATGTGTATGTTAGGATTCTAAAATATTTCCTGTAGCTGTCAATGTCTACTTAAAAGGCTTTATTCTCATTCCCTTAATCAATACATCTGGTAAGAAGCTTGTATGAGCATTTGGAGATTGCTAGAAGCTTCATTCTTCTGGAGACTTTAAAATGCAGGCCCCCCCCCCCCCCCTCTTCCCATAGTTTGCATGTATTCATGGCAACATTTAAACATTAAGTGTAGCTAGATTTGGATTGTAGAAAAATCTTTTTTTATAGTGTGTTTTGACCTTTTCTAGAGATTGTGTATTAATGTGTTGCTGTTCCTTTAAATATTAAGCACAATGACTTCTTTTCATTCTGCAAATAAGGCATCTAATAAACTATTTATCACTGCATCAGTATACTTGCTGAAGAGCTGTAAAATTTAGCACTGATGCACTTTTTAATGTAGCAGGCTATCGTGTGTGTATAACCTTCAAAAATCAATAGTATATTTTAATGGTGCTTTATTACATGTTGTCGTATGGATATAAAAATGAAGAAAAGTGCTTTTGGGGGTCTGAGAATACATTGCAGGGAAAGTGAATATGTTTCCATAAAAATATGATTTCTTTGTTTCCTTTGAGCATTGTCAAAAACAGAAGAAAAAATTATTTCTTTTTATTTATTATCCCATTTGGTTTATGAATATGACAGAGAAAATGTGTAAAACGCTGCTGATTCGGTGGTAATAAGATGAACAAAATTACGTTACTTTGAAAAGCTGGTTAAGCTTATCATTTGTTTATAAAAATTATTGTACTGTTGAATTAATTACTTCTTTATTTCATCCCCCTGTTAAACATAGTATGTGTTCAACCATCATTCAGTTTAATGAAACTTCAGTAGTACCACTTTTCATACTGTTGTTTCATTACAATTTGATGAGAATTGTATTCCTTAAAAGTTATCTGTCATTCAAGAAAGTTACTGTTTAACAAATAAATTACCAGAAATCATTTTAGATCTGTAAATTTTTAATTTAATAAGATAACTTCAAATGTCCTCCTGGTCTCTCTGGGTATCTTCATTTGCTTAGATTTAAAAACAAAAAAATAATCTCACTTGTTAGAGTTATTGAAAGCATTAGAGATTATTTCCGTAATTTAGAGGGGTTTTTCAAATATTGCATTCAAGAAGCTGAAACCTTGAATATATTTAATAAACCTTTAGAAAGCAAATACAATGTTCAGAGGCATTTTTATAAAACTTTTTAAAACCCTCTGAATAATGGCACTCTTCTCTGTTCTGTTGACCTTAAATCTTCTTTTCTTAAATTCCTTGCAGTATTCATTTGGAGATGATCTGGTTCATTCCCTGTTGCAGCCCCTAGAACTGGAATTACGGAAAACCGTGCATACATACTGTGGAAGAGTATACAAAGTGTTCATAAAGCAGCTGACAAAAAGCATAAGAGACTTCTATGCCAGAAGATCAAAGGGAAGGTGATTTTACTTCAAGCTGTTAAATCAAGAGACTGAATTAACGTACTTCTCAAAAGGTGCAAAAATTCTAATATGGCTTGAATTGGCTCTCGCTGTGTCCAGATAAAAGTTTACTAGCATACATAAAAATGAAGAAAATATTCTTGTAATGAAGAACAGGAACTTTTTTCTGCAAAGGTGACTTTTTGCTCTTTTGAAGTTTAATCACTGCTAATGTTTATCTTTGATACAATGATTTAGGTGTTACTGGCTTCCACGGTCAATTTTAGTCTATAATTCAGTTACCTAATGATCAAATGAACGAAGAAGAAATGAAGATGGTTCTATTTGGGAGTGTACCTCATTGCCTAAAATTCTGCTAAACTGTGAATGTAGCAATAACTGAGGCAGCAGCACTAACCTCACTTTAAAGGTGTAAGCCTTTATGTAAACAAAATTGTTTACAAGTGCAGAAAACACTCTTTTCAAAGAAATGTGATATAATAATTGACAATCTGTGTGTGCCTTTATGTATTCATCTCTTACATGTTGAAGTACTGTTTTGACAATCGTGTCGCATATATTAGACGTAAACTGCACACTATAAATACGATTTTCTGAGAAATGAATACCAGTATGTAATACTAGTTTTCTCTGTCTGTAGATGCAGAGACTTTTTAATGTATGGCATTTGTTTCAGCATGGTCAAAAGATAGAGCAGAGTTGAGGATTGGTGTTTTTTGGGGTGGTTTTTTTTTGTTTGTTTTTGGTTTTTTGTTTTGGTGGTTTTTTTTTTTTTTTTAGCAAAAAATTTGGTTTGAAGTTGTCTGTCTTACAATACTTTTTAAAAATTACATGGTTTTGCAGCTTTATAGGGCATTTTGGAAGTAGGGAAAAAAACACCAGTGAAAAGGTGTTGTATTTCCTTACTACGAATTATTATGTCATGATTATTATGGAGTATTTAGTACTGAAAAGTGAAGAGCTGTAATAAGAGTTCTGATGCTTCATCAGACTGTGTATTAGATGGTTTTCTTAGAATATATCCTGTTACCATATTTTTTAATAACATGGCTTTAAAATAGTTTTGGGGCAAACCCTCAACTAAGTGAATGCATTACTGTCAGTAGGGTGATAGTGATTTACAACAGGCAAGGGATTAGGCTTTCTTTAGTTTCTTAAATTTTCTTAGTGGAAAAAAAAAGGTTTTATCTAGTACAAACTTTCTTTTTTCAGAGAAGAAACATGAAGAAAAATGCCGAGTTCTAGTGTTACAGTAAAATATTTAAACTTGCGTGGTATGAAGTGTATTTGTAAAGTATATTTGAACTTGGATAACTGGTCTAACTGAGATGAAGTCTTCATAAAGTGAGTTTTTGGATTCCAGAAAAATTCCCGTGTGTTGAACTTGGAGGATCCACTCATTGACTTGCACCTTCATCCCAACCCCATTTTTGAAGCTTAATTTTTGTGGCTCTTTCCTTGTCAAAGGTGGGCTGGCTCTGACTCCCAGATCCATGTGAGCTGGACGAATGCTTTAGCAGTACAAAACACACTCCATTTTAAGCAGAGTTTATATTCTGCTCCTAATCTCCCTGCTGGCCCAGGGTGTAAATTTCTGGGATGGAACCTAGGAAGCAGTCTGCCTCACATGTAATTACGGTCTCTTTTCCTTGCTGTGTCACCTTTTGAAGTCTGAAAATCTAGAAATCTGTGTGAAGGTGAATACTGTTATTGACTGATTTTACAATATGCAGTGCATTATTTTTTTACATAAATACTGATTTTTATATGAATTTGTCTTCAGCTTTCTCTTTTACTTGTACTGTGTGTTTTTTATTTAAAAAAGTACTTCTTTTGGCCTGCTTTTTGTGTTTGTCTTTACGTAAGTCCTCAGATTTGAATTTAATTTTAGTATGTTGTATGCATATGAAGATACTGCTTAAACCCTGCTAAGCCGTTTTAGGAAAAAAAAAAGTGGAATGTGAACACCAACAGCAACCTTTCCACTTAAAGTTCAGTTTTTGTGGGTGATTAGAAGAAAAAGGGTTAATGTTGAAGCTTATCATAGGATAAAAATTCTTTCTTTCTGTTTATTTCAAGCAATGTTTACTTAGCATACTACAGATAGCAGAATGTACTGTCTTATGCCATAGTTTTTGTATAATTGTTATTGATATAAACTTAAACTGCTCACCTCGACCATCCATTTCCAAGTAAAACTCATGAACGCTTTAGAACATTTAAAAGCCAGCAAGTGCGTAGTAGCTTCCATTAAGTAACTCTCTGGAGTATTTGTCTGTTTTGAATAAATGTTTAATCTTATAGTTCCTATGTCTTAAATTTAGAAAGATGACCTACCTTTAAAAACAAATCTGACTGGCAAAACATTTAGACAGTAAGAAGACTGGAAAACCAAGCAGTGTGATAGAAACCAGTTACACTCCCAAACATTTCATTACCTGATTTGTAAGATTATATGCACACATGTGTAGAAACTTAGATACAGACAGGGAAATCTATATTGCTGTCTAGTTTTAGAAACTGCTTTTTCTGTAGGTATAGTAAGTAACCAACAAAATAGGACCTGAAAAATTATGGAACTTTAGATATCCTATTTTTACTGATTTATTTATTATAAATTTCTTTAATATTAATAGAATTGTAAAGTTTCATAGAAAAATGTAAACATCAGGAAATGTACTTTCAGGTTAAACTAAGATAAATGTTTTCATCGTGCTTGATGTCTCTGTATCATGGTACCATTATTCTGTCTCTCACGGTAGAGGTCTGTCTGAAGATGTCTTATCTTACTTGTATGAAGTTCTGTCTTTCTTTGTAGACAGTATGAAAGGCCAGCTATCCCTTAATGAGACCGAAACATCCTTATTTATGGTACTTGCACCTCTGCCTGTTACCAAGCCTTACGAAAATGTGTCTTTCCAGTATTTGTAGTTTTATCAAAATTTAGACTGAAGATGACCTTTTAATGCCAGTTGAATTTGTTTTGGTAAGCTTCTGATTTAAATTTAGAAAAGTTAGAAAAGAGATTTAGAAGAAAAAATCTTATTTTTCCTTTTTCTGATTTTAAACAGATTTTAAAGCAACATGGAGTTGCCTTTTGCTGGGTTTGACCTAAATTTGATCAAGTTACAAACTTCTGGCAAAATGCTGTTTGGAAAACTAAGTTCTTTTGTTGATTTGTACTATGTTTCTGTCCATACTAGACGTACCCCAGCCACACAGGCTTTCTGTGCTTCTGGCTCTGCCCTTTCCATAACAGGATGACTGGGAATGCAGTCTTCTTTCTTTTCATCCTTCCAAATTACATTTCCCATCTAGACAGCATGGAAGAGGAAATAACTGCAATGTAGTGGTGGGAGGAGGGAATGGTCTGGGTCTGCTCAGAAGGACTAGAAGCAGAACATGTAAGAGGCCAAGCTGGAAGTGTAATGAATTACGCATATGTGCATTATTAGGCTCTCTTTATTTTAAGTGAAAGTAGGAATGAAGCACTGCTGCTTATTTACTTACATTTATGGATGTGGTGGTATTTGTAGTGGATTAAATGGGGTGAAACTGAGTAGTAAAATCAGACTTCTACTTTTTAGCTTATTTGTAGGAAACCACTAGACTTGGTTTCTCCTACCTGGTTTGTAAAGGTGTCTCCAAACACATGGACATACCTAAAATTTCTGTTTCTTAGAAGTTTTAAATTTTTTCCATTGTCCAATTTCTGTTTCAAATTAAAATATTTTCAACTATCAAGCAGGTTTAATAAAATATCCATTTATTGACCATGTAATTTTTTTACCTGATTGAGTGGAATACTGCATAATTTAAATGAATGTGTAGGCTGTTTGTGCCTCCATTTTTAAAGAAATACGTTGTCCATTATTTTTACATTCCCTCCTGTGGTATCTAATGTGATTATCTTAATTATCATAGTGTCATGGTTCAAGCCCAGCTGACAACTCAGAACCACGCAGCCGCTCGCTCACTCCCCCCCTTTTCCTTCCTCCCCCCGCTCCCGGAGGGATGGGGAGCAGAATCGGAGGAATGTAACTCCCACAGGTTGAGATAACAGCTCTCCAGTAACTAAGGTATAATACAAACCACTACTGCTACCAATAATAACGATAAGAGGAATAACAAGGGGAGAGGACACAACCGCTCACCACCTGCCGACTGATACCCAGCCCGACCCGAGCAGCGATCTGGGCCTTCCGGGTAACTCCCCCCAGTTTCTATACTGGGCATGACGTGCTGTGGTATGGAATAGCCCTTTGGCCAGTTTGGGTCAGGTGTCCTGCCTCTGCTTCCTCCTGGCTTCCTGTGCCCCTTCTCCCTGGCAGAGCATGAGACTGAGAAGTCCTTGATCAGGGTAAGCATTACCTAACACATGGATGTTTTAGTTGTTTCTATCAGCATTGTTCTCAGACTGAAGCTGAGACATGGTACTGCACCAGCTACTGGGAAGGAGAAAAATAACTGTGACAGCTGAACCCAGGACACCAGCTAAATTTATCTGTATATTTGAGAAGAATAACTGAAATTCTTAAAGTTTTGCACAAATTACAGCTGAGTTACTTGTTCAAGTTACCAAAGCAGGCAAAGCATGAACCCAGCAAGTCAAATCTTAAAAAATTAAACACAAGTATATGTACCTCAGGTTCCCTGGGATAAAAAGAAAAATGTTGTTTGATTCAAGTTTAACTCTACAGAGAAACACAACTTGCTTTCTGTATTTAACTGCCAAGTCTTCAATAATGCACAGTTGCTTTGTAGTCCTAGTAGACTACTAGAAATTATTGCTCAGGTTTAAAAACAGATGATGTTTTCAGAGGTAATGGTGAATGTTCCACTTCAGGAAGTGAGGAGAAAATCTCATTTTAAAGTAGTTCTCAAAATCTCTCTCTTGTAACCACTTAATAGATCTATATAAGAACAGCTTGTCCTCCAAGGTTGTCATAAAATGTAAGATTGGTGGTTCCCCGCTGCATTTTTAAGCCTTTGTGGGCCTATTAAGATTGTAGGTTTCTTAAAGGAATATTAACTAATCAGAAATTCTTGCATTGAAGAAATTCAGTTGTGTCTCTTCAGCTTTGCAGTTGCTTTATGCACAGCTGCATTCGATTCTTTAGAGTCCTCATTTAAACCTATGAATGTGCATCTTCCTGTGTGTTTGCTAGCAAATTTCTACAAGGCTCTGTTCTTCTCCCTTCCCCCTTTTCCCTGCACTGCTTTTAAATGATAATCTCCAAGCTCTTCTTTTGTTTGAATGCAGAAACGTGTAATTAAAGGAGGACCTGTAGTCCTACTGTGGTTGGAATTTTTTATTTTCTTCAGATTGTTATTTGAGTATGTTTGGGGAGGAGGAGTTTTTGAGCATTCGGTAAATTCGTTATGTGCCATGAGTGATCAGCTGGTTGTTTCTTCCCTGAATCAGTATTATCCCTGATGCTCCCTTATGATAGATGCTTGGCTGCCGTCTGCCTGCTTGATCTATATGACTCCAAGTTCCTTTGATCAGAACAGTGACTGTCATTTCTAGATCTGGATTTTAAATTCTCATCCCATATCTGGGTGCCACCTCAGTTGAACAAGCCTGGGACATGGTCTGTTTCCACTTCTAGATGTTCATCTTTGGTTTCATTTCCCTGTTTTAGTTTCCAACTGGAAAGGATGTAAGGATAAAATACTGAGATAAGGAATGCAGAAATTTTCATAACAGAAACTAGAGAACTACAGATTTCTGAAATGTAATTAACAATTTTGAAATAATCTATCCTTGAGTCTTAATTTCTGATTTGGTATGTGTAAGGGTCAGCATCCTTGGTTCAGTCAAATCATTTGACTTTTCCTGTTCAACCTCTTACGCAGAGGGATGGGCAGGTATCTCCTAGAAGACTGGTTCCTTGTTTACTGTAAACTCCAATGAAAGGAACCATAACTCATCACTGTAGATCCTTAGTATCACTCTATCTGAAATCTTTGAAATCAGCAATAACTGTCCACTTGCTGCTGTTTAGGGATACTGGTTTTAGTATTTAGACTATTTTGTCTAATGGTCATGCTGAAAGGGAGGTGAAAAGATACAGTTATTCAGATCTTCTTAGAATCATAGAATAGTTAGGGTTGGAAAGCACCTTAAGATCATCTAGGTCCAACCCCCCTGCCATGAGCAGGGACACCACACCCCAAACGATGTCGCCCAAGGCTCTGTCCAGCCTGGCCTTAAACGCCTCCAGGGTTGGAGCATTCACAACTTCCTTGGGCAACCCATTCCAGTGCCTCACCACCCTCACTGTGAAGAACTTCTTCCTTATATCTAACGTAAAGTTCCTCTGTTTAAGTTTACAGCCCTTACCCCTTGTCCTACCACTAGAGTCCCTAATGAAGAGTCCCTCCCCAGCATCCTTGTAGGTCCCCTTCAGATACTGGAAGGCTGCTAGTTCCTGCACTGCTGTCTTTAGAATTCCACATGACGCTTATGAAAAAGAACACTAAAAGCCAACTTTCTGTGCCTGGGTCAAAGCTGGAGGGGAATGAACTTGATAGCTTCTCCTGACACATGAATACCTTCATTTAGGAATGTGTTTTCACTGGTCATGGGTCTTAACGTGTAGGTTGAAAGTCAGGATGGTTTCCTTACACTGTTCATCAGAACAGGTCTTCAAGAGCAGGGCTCATCGGGTTTGATATAGTTTGTTACGGTTTTAAGTGCCAAACTTTGAAGATACAGGCATATTATGTTCCCAAAGTAAGTCCATTAAAAGCCTGTCAGCTACAGTCTTTAATACTTTTCAAGGTACTTGTCCAACTAATATTCTCACTCAAAGTCCCATTTCTTCCCTCTGTGCTGTTTTCCACAGCAAAGTTCATAGATTTGTTTGCCTTTTCAGAGCAAAGCAAGACATCGGGAATTTGCTTTAATGAATGTGCCCTTGAAGCCAAACAGAATTTTGCTAGGGAAGGGAAGGGACTATGAAATTTGTTTGCTGGTGATTGTTTCTGCACTTCAGACTTCTTTCTATAAGGTCATGGGGTGCAACTGTGGAACTTGTCTGTGGCTTTCTCCCCACTTAGAGAAGTGCTGCTAGATTGTGCTGCCTTTCATTTCCTCACTTATTTCTAGCATTGAACACTGATTTCTGAAAATGCTTTTTGTTTATTCCTAAATGGCCTTTCTGTTTTATCTAGTTCATATTGAATTATTAAACCAAATGAGATAAACAATTTATTAGAGTAGCCTAATGCATTTTCTACTACTTTCATATTCTGGGAGGATGCGTTCTCTCCAGTTCTTCCTTTAGGTCATTTAATACCTTATCCTCATTCTCAGAATTATGGTCTGGGTACAACAGGTTCATTTTTTCTGTTATGTCTATGTCTTATGAATCTTAATGTTCTGCCAGTCATTTGTGAACACGTTTTGCTAGAACAAGTCACATTAAATCGGTCTGTAATATTCATATGAATTACTTTGAAATACAAAAGTAGATGTAGAAGTTATCCTAAACTGCAAATCTTTGCGGTTGAATTAATGAGTATTTAGGGCATGTGGTTTTTAGGCTTGTTAAGAAAATGGAAGCAATATAATCAGTTTTTAACTCCTGATTTAAGACTAGGAAATTAAATTTAATTAAAGATAACCTACTCTCTCACTGAGCAGCTGGTGCCTGGGAGACATTCTGCTTGCTGTTGGATATTGTGGGACTTCAGAAGTATGATCTCATGCAGTTTCTGATGTGTCACTGCTACTCCTGATTTTTAATTTTAGAATATTCTGCTATGGTTTATTGTTTGGGTTTACATTTTTATACTATGGTTAGTGTTCATCACGGTGAATCAGGATTGCAGGTCTAAACCCAAGAAATAAAACCCACTTCTGCTACCCAGGGTGTGTTATATACTATATGTGCATTTGATTTGATATTTTTCACTAATGTAGTGGGTAAACTTGATGTATTGGGGGGTTACTTCCTGTCATGGGGATCATCTTTCCTGCTTGCTGTTCCTGGCTTGCCTCCTTTCTCCACTACCACTCTGGTCTCCTTGCTGCCTGTCTGTTCCAGGAGTTTGTCACCCCATCTGTTCTTTTCATGATAATCTTTCTGGGTGAGGGTGGCTGTTATGCCCATTAGCCGGTATTGCTTCTGCCAACAGGTACATGCTTTCAGAACTGGGCTGTTGGCTGTAGTGAGCCAACTGTGCCATCTCCAGCCAAAAGGGTACCCTGGAGTGGGCGTGCTGCTTCCTCCACAGTGCTAGTGGGTGAGCACACATCTCGGCACGTAAGCATGTTCTTGACCCAGAGTAGTTCCTGAGCAGTGCTGTGGATTTCTTGCCTGAAGCTTAGGGAGTAAACTGAGTTTTTCTTTCAGCTTTGTGTAAGCTATTAGAAAGTTTTAATCTTATTTTTCTGTAGAGATAAAGGCTTTTTACTAAAGGTGTGCTTTCAGGAAGAAAGTGGCCAATGAAGCTGTTGAACAGTGGTGATCTGAGCCATTCTACTTGCTTGAGGCAGACAGGCTCAGCAGGGCTTTGGGGAACAGTGTGAGCGAATGACAAGTGCCAGGGCACCTGGTGTGCAGTGGAGTGAGGGGCTTGGTCTCTGCCCTGTTCCTGTAGGTGCTGGGCAGTAGCTAAGGGAAAAGTGATCCTCAGTTAACTCCTCTTTCTGTGCCATATGCAAAGACAGAAAATTGACTTATGACTTCAAAAAGCCCAGACAAGGTGTTAGAGGGATTACAGAATGCAATAGAGAGTGCACACTATGTGCAACTTGTCTGGCTGGAAAAATTAACAGATGCAAATGGCCCATTGAAACATGGTTTTGTGAAGTACCTTCTTCACTGATCCATAAAAACAATGAAAAAACCTGAGCAAAAATAAGTAATGGTAGGATATTGCTTAAAAACTAGATCGATAGCTTATTTTTGAAGTAATCCTATTTGCCTAACTTGATCTTTCTTTGGCCAGAATGATAGGGTGTAATTAATGAAAATTGATTTAACATGAATAAAAAAGCATTACCAGTTTGCTATTGTAAGTTCACTTTGTAAGAAAAATGAAACATCTAGAAAATTTGCTCTACCTTTGGTGTGTTAGACCTCAAGGAGTCTCAAAATGAATTAGAAGTTGCTTTGTTAATGTACATTTATCAAATAGTACATGGGGAAGAACTTTTGTACTTTTGTCCAAAAAAGTTTTGTATTTTTATAATTTTTAGAGTCTAAGGTTGAATTAATACCGTTCTGCAAAATACATGTATTTTGAGGACACTGCATCCTACAGTGTAAGTCTGTAATAACTGTTAGATACAAAAATCCAATTGCTTTGGAGTGAGAATTGTTGTAGAACAGACACATTATACTCTTACAGCGGTATCTTGCTTCTGAAAATAGGTAGTTTTTAAGGAATAGATTATATGGTGCATTGGGCTTACTGCCATTCTTCATTTTCATCTAAATTACAGCTCTCTGGGCATGCATTTTTGTCATGGTATCAGCAAAGCGAGTGTCCATTACCCTAAACAACACTGGAAAGCAGAGCTCTCAGACATTCTGTTGGGATATCTCCTGGCACATTTGCAAGTGTCAGAGGAGCAAACATAACTGTGTTTGTTAAACAGAACCATTTAGCAGTACTGTGCCTGGCTGAAAAGACTAGCTTACTGCTTCAAAACACTATAAAAGTACAAAGGAAATAAAGTAATAAACAGTCTATAGCAAGAAGGATAAATGCAGATCTTCTGCCCTCCTCTAGAGAAGCTCAAAAACCCTCCCCTAAGTAGTTCTACAAGCAAAAGTTTCAGAAGCTTCTCAAAGTCCACAAGGGATTTCACTATTGCGGTTGATTTAATATGAGAGTGCTCAGATACTATAGCGATGGATGGCAGCATAAAACACTGATATATCAATTAATAGTTAAGCCTTGGAGTGTGTGATAGTTCTTCTAGTCTCATCCATCATATATCACAAGCCATTAAATTTCTCCCCGTTAATCTGTAATGAACCCAGTAGTCTGACTAAGCATAACTAGTGTCCAGGTAAATCATACCTTTCAGAGAAATGTCCAGTCCTGGTTTGAAGACATAAAGAGGGAAAATAATTCCCTTTGCCAGTTTGCTGCAATGGCTCATCATTCTCACAGTGATGAGTATGTGCCTCACGTCTCATTTGAATTTTTCTGGCATGAGGTTCCAGCCATTGATTCTTTTCATGCCTGTCCCAACTCCTTAAAGAGCTCCTTCGTATCCTGCAGTTTCTCCTCGTGGAGATACTTAGATGGCGTAATCAAATCACTCCTCAGTTTTGGATACGCCAGACAAATTCAGCTCATGAACTCTCTCACCAAAACATGTGTCGTTTAAGTTTTGTGGCTCTTTCTCTACCTTCATCAATTTTCCAAAGTCCTGCTTAAAATATGGGCACCAGAACAGTATACAGGACTTCAGTATAGTTAAGGACTTGGTAATTTTAATACACAGGTAAAATTTTCCTAGTAATTTCTGAATTTATATATAGAATGATTGTGTTAGCTCATTTGCCATTCCTGGGATAAGATCTACAGTCCTTGATATGGGGCATTTGTCTTCGTTAAAATGAGCTCAGCCTGGTGCCATTTCACCACAGTAGTGGAGATTCATCTGCAAAACTGATGTTGTTATTGTTGTTTATTGTTTTGCCAGGTATTGTCATCTGCATGACTTTGTATTTACTTCCGAATTACTGATGAAAGCTTTTAATAATGTTATGTCCTTTATAACATCACTAGAATCAGCGCTTTGATAACACTTTTCTGTCAGCGGTTAGTTGTTGAGAGTGCCCAGTTAATCTTGCAAAATTTTGATGTTTCTGTTTTTTTCTCTGCATAGTATAATTTCAACTTCATGGAACAAAAGAATATATTCAGGAATAAATACCAGACTTTTTTGAAAGACTTTCTTTTCCTGGAAAAAACACTGTTTACTTCTGATTGTAGTATTTTATTTTAATTCTTTTCCAGTTAATAGTGTTGCAGTGTTTGTAATATTTTATATTTGGGAATAGCCTTGACTACAAGTATCTTAGTATTTTGGATAATGCTAAAATTATTTAGGTTATCTTCTGAGATTTTTCTGGGAATGCTAAGATTGTTGGAACTATTAACAGCAGCATTCTTCAGGAAATTCTTTAATGATTTCCTACTCTAAATTGTCTAGATCCGTTGATTTGGAAACATTTATTCTTGGTTAATATTTGTTTAACTTTCTTCTGGTTTGCTAACGGACGAGAAAGTATTTCAACATCCTCATGCGACACAAACGTGTTTTATTTCTGAATGCAGAAGACTTAATTGAGCGCTTTTGCATGATCAACAACATTGTCATTAGTAGTGAATCTAGTTTTATTTCTTTTGTTCTTAATTTATTCCAAGAATTATGGCATTGTATTCTTAGTCCTTAATTCTGTCAGCTGCAGGGATTTTTTTTTATTGTCCCCATAATACTTCCCAATTTTGCAATCTGGACATTATGGTAATTCCTACATAATTCAGTAATTTTAATTTTTACCTTTTGTTATTTTTATCCTGCTGACACTTCACTTGGCGTTATCTTTGTGTCTCTCTGCATGACACTTCTCTGACAGCTGGAGTACTGGACAAAACTGGCTTATCTGCAGCTGCTTTCTGCATCTTGTCACTTCCAGGTTTGGTGCAACTTGCCTTGACTGTTCCAGAAGGTAATGCCTTTGCTTCCCGTCTTTGATCTCGTGTGTTCACACACAGAATATGAAGCAGGCTAGCCAACTTACAGGAGATTTCGAAGAATGAGAAGATTTCAAGTCTGCTACAGTCAGTGCTCAGGAGGAAGGGAGATGTGAATGGGGATGGGGGATTGGTTTTCAAGTGTTGCTTTTCAGGTCTGCTCATACTGGTAAACACAAAATACCATAATATCATCTTAGACCTAATGTCTTGAAGATGTGTTGTAGTCTGACATGTTGTCAAAAAGAGGAGATACCCCAGTCCTTTACTTCTGTGCCAGACTAGCCTGACAACTGGGAGCTGGTCCACGGTGGCCCACCCTGAACCCGTTTGAAGTGCGCTTAGTTTGAATCGGGGATGGTCCACACACGGACCACACAGTGGTATGTTTCAGACAAGTCTGACAAAGAGGAACTGGTCCGTGGTGGCCTGCCCCCGAAGCCCTGCTAACTTCCTCAGACAGCCTGGTAACTTTTTTGGGGTGGGTAAGATTTGGATTGTACCATCTCATTTTTACCCATAAATGGTAGCCAAGGGCAATTGATGAAGGAAAGGGAGAAAGAAAGCAGAAGTAAGAGACCTCACAAGCTGCCTGCGCCTAATGGTGCGGACACAGCAAGGAGCCATCCAGGCCACCCCTTCTGGCATGGGCTGGCCCCCGTGTCAGAATGAGTGCGCACTTTTTAACAGATAAAAAGCGCAGGGCTCGGGAGAGACGGGGAGGCAGATCTAACTACTGCCCAGACCTGTGGGGACCTTGCCTCTGTGGGGACGCCCACTAAGGTAGTGCCTGCCACTCCCTCTCGTCACGATGCACCTCGGAGCTGGCCTCTTGGTCACTGGACAGCTGTGTGGGTCGGTAAGAATCCCTGTTAAACTCTTTTAACCGTACCTGTCTAAATCTCTGTATATAGTTATATCTCTATACTTGTTTTTTAGCTAATGTATAATAGGGTAATAAACCATCTTTTACTTATTTTGTGTGCGTGGTTTAAGTTCTCGATCCCCGAAACAATTTCCTTTGGGGTCATGCTACAAAGTTCAGACAGGCTGTGATATGGTATTAAAAAATTGATGTCCCTATCCCTATCCCTATCATCTTAGCTTTGTGCAAAAAAAGTTGGCTGTGCATGTGTAGGTTGATCAATACAAAGAAGAAGAAGAAGAACCCTCCCCCAGCTTCTAATGTTTTAATATCCTGATTGAAGGCATGACAGGTAAAAAAGTAGCTTATGAGAGTTGAATGACTGATGCTGGCAAATGGTGCACCTGCTTTTCATGGATGTCAAGTAGCTGGTCTGCTGAATAAGAACTGATCTTGGAGTCTAAGCAGCAGAGACCAAATGTGGGTTAGGAACAAGCAAAGTAGCTCCTAGAACTTTCAAAAAAAATCATAGAATCACATAAGGATTGAGGTTGGAAAGGACCTCTGGAGGTCATCTGGTCCAACCCTCCTGCTGAGGCAGGACCACCTAGAGCTGGTTGCCCAGCATCGTGTCCAGATGGCTTTGAACATCTCCAAGATGGAGACTCCACAACCTCCCTGGGCAACCTGTGCTAGTGCTCAGTCACCCTCACAGTAAAAAAGTTTCCTAATGTTCAGAGAGAACCTCCTGAGTTTCAGTTGGTGCCCATTGCAAATTACAGGTTATGAACTTTGGAGGAATGGAAGTGTTCTTTCCATGCAAATGTTTCTCCTGCAGTGAAGAAAAAGCCCCTGACAATGGTACAGAGTTCTTTCCATCACAGGGCCCTAGCTTTGGTCTGTGGTGTCGTTGAACTGGCCTGTAGAAGATTACTTTTGACATGACAATTCTTTAAATTGCAACCTTGTATTAGTACAGAAATATGTAATTATTCCTAATGGTCTTATGTACATTTATATTGGATAACTTATTCTGAAGTAGCCTACAGTTAATTCTGTTTGTTCCATGTAAAATTTAGCTACCACTCAAGTCTTTTTTCTTCAGTAATACTGGCACTCACAACTTTCTAATGGAAGAAGAGTTTTTTCAGCTGTTATTTCTTCAATATGCCAGGTATTGCTTTTCATATATTCTTTGGTGCTACGTGCTAAAGGAGTCTATGCATAAGGAAATGTTACAGTTCCTTTACTGAAGACCTAGACTGCATTCATAGCATCCAACTTCTCTGAACTAATGATGGTAGACCATCATTTAAATGAAAGAAAAATAGGGATTTACAGAATTCTGCAACATGATTCATTTCAGTCTAAGGTAGGCATGTAATGTAAATCAGATAATTGTACTCTAAAAGTAGTTGTTTTCTCCTTACTGATAGAGACTAGGAAGTTAGGTCAGAAGAAAGTGCCACAATGCGGACTTCTAATGTGAGCTAAAGTGAATCCCAGGCAAAGCTGGATCCGTTTAAGGTTTATTCCTTGCCATTCCAACTACTTGTGAACATGTCCAGGGAAGAAAGGGTTGTTGGTTTTTTTTCCTGAAACATATTTCTTTGAAATTATTGCTTGAATAATTTAATTGCTAAGTGCTGGTCCCTGGTTAGTCTAAGAGAAGTCACTAGATAGTAAGTGATAAGTGTTCTGTTTCCTGACTGAGCAGGAAAACATCCTGTGATAGGGTTTCTGATGCTAATAAAAATGTAGCTATAATTTTTTTCCCCCCCTAGCTAATATATCTTAAAAATCCACTTTGTGTTAGTCACTCTTGTTAGTAACCTTTATGGTGATCTAACAATGATTAGAAAAGTTCAGACTGAACACTAGGAAAGTGGTCATGGCCCCAAGCCTGTCAGAGTTGAAGAGGCGTCTGGACGATGCTCTTTGTCATATAGGTAGTCCTGTGAGGAGCAGGGAGTTGGACTCAAAGATCCTTAAGGGTCCATTTCAACTTGAGATACTCTATGACTCTAAAGCAAATTAGCTTCAGTCAACTGACTGCACGTGTAGGTTACTGTTGATTTAAAAGGTTTGGCTGATGTGCGAATTATGGTTACCTCTACTTCTGCTCCTGAGTCAGCATTTCTAATTCTGGCTCCTAGTTTCAGTTTGGCAATACTGTTTTGATCAGAAAAGAAGGCCTTTATTTAGGTATTGCATGATTAAAATTAAAAAGTTTGAACTTCAGAGACTGTTAAAAGCTTTGCTGTCCTTCGTTTCTGGGAAGGAATCTGTCTAGCCCAATAAAATCAGTTAGGAAGTTTCCAAAAGTTACTGTCTTTTTACTTGTGCTCTGCGTGTGCTCCTAAGTACTGGCAGACAGCAACTTGAACAGCTCTCTGCCAAACTGTCATATTCAGGATCTGCATTCATTTTCAGCAGTGTGGAAACAGTGTACACTAATTTCCACCTACTGTCTTGTGATGTAGGGCTGAATAGAAGCTTGTATCAAATAAACTGTGGAAATAAAGGTATCTCTTTTTCAGCTTGTAGGAAGAGAGTAAATGTCAAGGCCATATGAGGGATTTATTAAGTAGTTGAAAGAACTTTAAATGAAAAACAAAACAACAATGAAGCCATCCTTATCCTGAAAAATTCTTGACGATGCAAAAATCAGTAAAAATAGTGCCATTTGACTTATTAGTCATGCTTTTCTGGTCCACTAAACTGGTTAAAATTAGCGCTTTTCAGTCACCTAAAAGCCAGCACGTTTGATGGCTTGTACATCAATGTTTGCATGTAAATGTCCTCAAAAAACAAGCCCAGTAGAAGGCTCTCCCTTATGCTTATGGCAAATCCAACTCGAGAGTGACTCTGGGGTATTTTCTTTGAGACGGTGAAGCTCTGCATGTCACGTGGCTGGATCCAAGCTCTCCTGTTGTTCATTACCTCTGGTCAACTTGATGTTTCGCACCATCAGATCATCAATGGGTAATGACACAATATTCTAAAGATGATTTTCCATGTGGAGATAGCCTTGTATTAGTTTCTCTGCAAGCTGGGAGGTTAACGTCCTTTTATTTGTGGTTATCTTTGAGACGTCTCAGACACTTCCCTGATTCTAGGGTGAGGCTATCTGATGCAAGCTTCCACTTTGTCTCTCAGCCTAAGGGCATTATGGAAGGTGAGGAATTAAGTATCCTAAATACCCTGTGTGCCCACGATGTTCTCTTTTCTCTACCTCCTCCTTTTTTCTATGTAATCACCACAATTTCTGCCTTTTCATAGCAATCTCTAAGGTCTTATCCCTGAAACTCAAGCATCTTCATATTGCAGAAGGGTAACAGGATGGTCCAGGTAATTGGACTGATGTTCACTCACAGTGAGAAATACCTGTGTCAGTAGCAAGACAAACACTGTTTGGTGCACATAAATAAAATGTGATCTAAGTTTTGGGTTTCGTGTCTGAGCAGGGATCTGTTGTCCCCAGGGAAGTCTTCACCATGTTGACTTAGGATATATGGAAAATCTAAAAACCTGGAACCTTTCCATTGACTTAGTAGAAGCTATTTTGGTAGTCATTTTTGGTTTTGTGCCTGCTTGTGGAAGCAGTTTTGGTTCTTTTCCATGCTTCCATAGTACATTTGCTTAAAGGCATCTGCTCTTGCATCTAGAAATCCTGAACCAGTGTGAAATCTGAATTCAGGGTTTGAGTGAAAGAGCTTAAAGGCACTCTTGTGGCTAAACTCTTGTATGCTCTATTTTTCTAGGTTAAGGTTTCAGGATAAGGTCTTATCCATGGTTGTATGAATACTATCCATCCGGAAGGGTGGTCATTCCGTGTTTCTTCCCACACCCCAGCAGAAGACATTACATGCATTGAATATTAACAGTTCCTTGGTTAGGAGTCCTTGCTCTTGTAAAATGAGTTGTCATTGATTCTGCCACAGAAAGGGCTTTAGTTTTAGCAGGTTGTTTAAGGCCATCCTCCTGAATCACACGTGGCAGTGAATCACACTTGCAGTGATACAGCAAAGGTGGAACCTACTTGTGTAGTTCATGTTTATAGCCTGGCACAGGCTCTGTACATAAGGTTATCCCCAGATTTGTAAAGCTGCTAGACAGAATGCTGTTTGGGTGCAGTCTTTCAGCTGGAATTTTTTAGACAGGAGGTTGGTCCAGTCATGCTTTCCCCAGTTTTCTAGGTAAGGGCTCTGATGACCATGAACTGCTGTTCTCAGCATGAACGTGCTTGCGATGGAGGACAAGAGGAATGTTCCTTAGAAGTAATTTTATAATCCTGATAGTGCACTTTGCATAATTACCTTCAACATCTGCCCACTCCCCGTTCTGACCTTGCTTTCAGCATTGTTTATTTGGACCAATGTTGGCAGGTTCTCCCACCAGTTTATACCACGTGGGGGAGAATTACGCATGTGCAGGGAGAATGAGATGTTTAAAGGTTTCTGAGTTTAAGCATGACTGTACTCTTGGCACAGTGTGAATGTGAATAGAAACAACAAATAGACTGTGAAGAGCATCTATTTAGGTGTAAACTATCTTCATTTTCCATCACTTAAAGGACTCTACTGAAAGAGACGGAAATGCTGGTGAGGTTGCTGTACATGAAGGAAAGGCACTTTTTGATAAGAGATTACACTCTACCGCAGGCTGCTTTTGTTCTGGTCATTTTAATTCTTGTCACACATTCACTTTGCAGCTGAAATCTGGAACTTCTTTCTGACAGCGGTATGGGCCTAAAAAAGGAGAAAATCTTGAGAAAGCAAGGCTCATTAAAACTGAACAAACAAATGCCTTTTGGGTTTGCATGGCAAGGTTGTGGTTCAGGGCAAGGGAGCTATAAGAGTGGCTTCTGTGAGAAGCTGCTAGAAGCTCCCCCATATCCAATAGAGCCAGTGCAGCCGGCTCCAATATGGACTTGCTCACAGTGAAAGCCAAGCCCATCAGTGACAGTCGTAGCACCTGTGGGATGTGTACTTAAGAAGGGAAAAAAGGTACTGCATAGGAGCAACTGCAGCTGGAGAAAGGAGAGTCTGTGAGAGAACCAGCCCTGCAGACACCAAGGTCAGTGCAGGAGGAGGGCAGGAAGGTGCTGCAGGTGCTGGAGCAGAGGTTCCCCTGCAGCCCGTGGTGCAGCCCATGGTGGGGCAGGTTGTGCCCCTGCAGCACGTGGAGGTCCATGGTGGAGCAGATCTCCACCTGCAGCACATGGAGGACTCCACACTGGAGCAGGGGGATGCCCAAAGGAGGATGTGGTCCTGTGGGAAGCCCACACTGGAGCAGGGGAAGAGTATGAGGAGTCCTCCCCTGAGGAGTAAGGAGCAGCAGAGACAAGTGTGATGAACTGGCCATGGCCCCCATTCCCTGTCCCCATGCGCTTGTGGGAAGAAGGATGAAAAATCAGAAGCAAAGTTGAGCCTGGGAAGAAGGAGGGGGAGGGGGAAGGCGTTTTTAAAATTTGGTTTTATTTCTCCTTATCCTACTCGGATTCAGCTGGTAATAAACTAATTTCCCCAAGCCAAGTTTGGTTTTGCCCATGATGGTAAATGCTGAGTGATCTCTCCCTGTCTTTGTCTCGACCCATGAGCCTTTTCTCTCCCCTGTCCAGTTCAGAAGGGCAGTGATAGAGCAGCTTTGGTGGGTACCTGGTGCAGGGTCAACCCCCCCACTATGTTAAAGGATAACAAGGTCTAGTTACGGTAGCCCTCCCTCACTATTTCCAGTCCTGAGTTTTATAAGGGGACTATGGAATTAGTTTATTGGTGGATTAAAGGTTGTTTTTCCTTCGGTGCTGTCAGGCATCTTGTTTTCCCCAGGGCTGACACCAGTGAGTGCAGAAGGACCTGCGCTCCTAGTGACTTCAGGAGGAGGCAGTGATGCCCACCATACTGCAGCCCCATCGTCCTATTCATCTGGTCCATCATATGCTTGAAGACATCCTTGTGGGATTTCACATCACAAAGTTTTATTCTGTGCTGTTCCCTTTTCATCTGGAGATTACAATAAAACACTGAGTTTTAGTGTGGGGTTTTTCTTCCTTCTTTTCTCAGGGAGATGCAGCATTTATATTTTATTACTAACAGTTACTGGCAATGCCTATTTGGGTCTCTTTCTGTTGGTCTCTGGCATGCCAAACTGCCTTGTTTTGTATTTCCTGGCTTTGCACTTCTCAATAATGAAGTAGCCAAAAGTCACCTTTAGTACTTTCTTAGAAGTAACTAATCTTTTGATACCCTAGGGCTTTGGATCAATGGTTTAAAATCAGTATTTTCTATATAAAGTTATTGTGTATCTTTACCCTGCACTCTGCGGACTGAAAATCAATGGTGTACGTTTGTGAATTGTACAGAACATGGGATAGGCAAAGAATTAGATGTTATACTCTGTTGGGAAATGCATGAAATTAAGAAAATTAAGTGGCACGTCTCTCATAAAGCCTCTGGTGACTCTCTTTGTTTTCATGCAGTTTTGTTCTTAAATATCTCTTGGGCACTAGTTGAAAAAGGAACAGAATTTTATTTTTCGGGATGTGGTGAAATCTTGAACAGGAATTAAATACAAACCGTTTGGCAGCCTCTAATAATGTAATTGGTTCCGCAGACAGGAAGAGCTCACAAACTGTTTTGCATTCCTTTCGCATTTGGTCTTAATTTTAAGAGACCATTACTGATACAGCCACTGAGGAGCCCTAGATTCAGCAAGATCTCAGGGGGAAGAGAGCGCAACAGTGCAACTTTAGCAGCATCAGATGTGTGTTTATCTCAGGCTTCTTGTTTTACCCTCTAAATTTGTTTTATTAAGAGTAGTGCTACAAGCTGTGTTCTTTGAACTCCTTTTTCATCTGTATTTTTAAGAGAGGTTGGTTGGCCCGAAATTGAGTTTTCTAAGGAAACATGTATTAATTTTACATAATAGTAGGTTCTGTTATTTCATGAAATTAACACATTCCTGTGGTCTGGAGTAAAACAGAAGGAGCATGGGCATATTTTTGGTACCCAAAGACTTCATTTTGTTAAAGAAGGTTTTCACAGTGGGTTTTTTTTTCTCTTAAAACATTTGGTAAATGGAGCGCAGTTCCAACTGGTCAGTCACTCCAGTGAAGTGTCACGAACTAAGAAAAATGACAACAGTGGCAATTCAACAGTGATGAGAAATAAATATCTAGCCCTCTATAGTTGCAGATTGAACTGAATTATACTACTCTGATTTGGTTACCTGAACAAAAGAGAAAAAAGTTTTAATCCACCCCTCAGACTGGGGTGATCACAATGCTGCAGTTCCCTGGGGAAGGAGAATGGCTTTTCCTGTATTCCATCTGGGACTTAATGAGCCCCACCAAGGCACCCTATGAAGGGTGAGAGATCCGTGCTGAAATGTTCTCCTTCCTTCACATGTTGGAGTCTCAGTTTTAGGGTGAAATCTGCCTGCTTTTGGTGCTTTTCTTTTTTTCTAGCTATCTTTGCCACATCCACTGACAGCTGAACTGTTGAAGTAAAATCCAGCTGTTAGTCTTCCCTTGACTGCCTGTTTTAGGCTGCTGTTGTTTTTAATCTCTGGATTTAACCGCATATTCCCTTGACCCTCTGACTGACTTGAGGTACTGCTGACCGAGCCACTTCCGCATTGGGCTGCTTCTCTTGGGACTTTGGGACGTCCCTCCTCTGACAGCATCCTCAGTGCTCTCTGTCTGCCTGACCCCTTCACCTGTGGCTTTCCCAGTGTGGACTGTGTGTGGCTGCAGCCCAGCATGACCCCAGACCTGCTGTCCCATCCCATGGGCCATCCCCTCTGCTCCTTATTTGTTTCAGCCTCTCCTCATGTGTTGCCATCAACCTCGCTTGACAGTCCTTCATGGCAAAAGACCGCTTTTTACTGCTTTATACAATCCCAGCTGCTAGGCTGACTCAGTTCTGAGTAAAACCAACCATCATGTAAATAGCATCTTGACATAGCAGCAGCACACAAAGTCCAAATGAAATGGAAATGGCACAAAAGCAGCTCTATCATGTGAAGGTTTCCCTCCAGACGAGGCCGTGACTACCTTCCCATTCTACGGTCTTATCAAAATGCTTTTGTAAACTGGATCGAGCTATGCGTTGTAGATCACTTCAGGCTATTATTGGAGCTGCCTGACTTGCTGAAGATTGGTATGAAATAAGTTATGCGAGGAACTCTAATTTCTTATTTACAGAGGCCTGTAGAAGGATGCAGACAGTGACAAAGTACAGCTTTTTCCTCTGGGAGTTGGAGTCTGAAATGCCTCATGTTTCTTCTGGCTGGTCAATGCAGTAAACTACCCTTGCCCGTCAAAGATGTGATTTAGTGCTCAGTGAAAACAATCAAAACATTTCTACTGCTCTTAAGAG
>NW_009928926.1:53306-64518 GCF_000696875.1 Nestor notabilis
AATCAGCCTTTTTAATAGGATCACTGAAACCACTCTAAGTGAGCTGCAGGGCTGAAGTGACCAGAGCATTGCCTGTCTTTTCCACTAGGTCACAGAAAGGTGAAAGAGGCAGAGCAGTTGCTATGAAACTTGTATATGAGTGTATGTTGGCTTCTGTATTAAAGCTCCATGGTTCTGAGCAGGCGTGGGCTGAAAACGGGCAGCACATCTGGTTGCCTGCTACTGGCAGCTGGGCTGCATGTTTGTTACAGCTCTGAGAAGCAGAGGGCTGGAAACACCCCCTGCCACAAAATTAAGTACAAGGCAGGATATTTGCAGTGGATTTCTTCAGCTTTTCATGGGCAATTTCATTTTCTTAATCTACCAGCAAAATAGTAATAGTTAAGCAAATTGGCTAGTTGTAGGCTATCTTTTCAGGGAGGTTCTGGCTGCGCCCTTGGAGTAACACTTTCTGCTCTGGGAGCTGGATGATGCCAGAGATGCTGGACACCAGCCTGGGTGTGTTTTACATCGGCTTCTTGTTCGGGGGGGGGGGGACAAATGGCATTCCATGTTTGGGTCTGCAGTTCTGGTTCTGGAGCTTTCCTCACTCAAATTGATGGATTACTGATTGCTCAGAGCTAATACTCTAGGTGCATGTCTGAGTAGCCTGTGTGTTTATGACTTACCTCTGCATTCACCTGCTAGTAAAGCCCTGTGACTTCTGGTCTTACTGTTTCTTAATCTCTCTAAAAGTGTAGCACTCTTCTGGATCGTTTTTTGAAAGTCTGCCCTGCCTGGGCCAGCCACAAGCTGTGGATAACACTGCTGTGGTGTTGATCTTCTAAACTGAAGGTCCTGAGCTGCTGCCCACAAGTTAGAGCCATGTGGAATTCACTGCTGAGGCTAAGTTCCTACCTGTGCATTAATAATGAATCCTTCCCCTGCTTCAGGAAGAAAAACTGAACCTCTGCTGACTATCTTTACTCTGCTTTTGAGAGACCTCACTTGGAGTATTGTGTACAGTTCTGGTGTCCTCAACATAAAAAGGACATGGAGCTGCTGGAGCAAGTCCAGAGGAGGGCCACAAGGATGATAAGAGGACTGGAGCACCTCCTGTATGAAGACAGGCTGAGAAAGTCGGGGCTGTTCAGCCTGGAAAAGAGAAGGCTGCGTGGAGACCTTATAGCAGCCTTCCAATATCTGAAGGGGGCCTACAAGGATGCTGGGGAGGGACTCTTCATTAGGGACTCCAGTGGTAGGACAAAGGGTAATAGGTTCAAACTTAAACAGGGGAAGTTCAGGTTAGATATAAGGGAAAAGTTCCTTACAGTGAGGCTGGTGAGGCACTGGAATGGGTTGCCCAAGGAAGTGGTAAATGCTCCAACCCTGGTGGTGTTCAAGGCCAGGCTGGACAGAGCCTTGGGTGACATAGTTTAGTGTGTGTTGTCCCTGCTCATGGCAGGGGGTTGGAACTAGATGATCTTAAGGTCCTTTCCAACCCAAACCATTCTATGATTCATAGGACAGAAATGAATCACTTTCCATCACTCTTGCACTTTACCAGTGGCTCATGTCGGACGTGTTGGATGGCAGGTTACCCTCAGGCTTTCTGGGTGTTTCTGCAGTCACTGACATCTCTTTTCTTAACGCTTGCATCCTCTGCAGAGTGGGACAGACATGCCAAAACCTGATCTGGTTTTGGAGATCCCTGCAAAGAGCTTAAACAAAAGCCCCCAAAAAGGCTCATCTTCAAATGGCTGCCAACTCCTTATAAATGATGGGAAATTACACAAAGATGCTGACAGTGGACACTGAGAATAATAATTTTCCTTTTTCCTGAGGTGTAGGCATACTACCACAACTTCTGGGCATTTTCTTGCAATGGTGCTTTAGCCTGAGCTAGCAAATCTGCTAAACAGAATGCCAGTATGGTAGCATGTATATATAGGCAGTCAAATTCTGTACTTTTAAAAATCACAGCCATGCTTATCTCTCCAAAGAAACAACAATTCTTACTTTGTTTCCTCCTTGTAGCTTTTGATGGCTAACTCTGAACCCTGGCTCTTCATGTCTCTAATTGTAGTCTGTGTCCATCTCAGGATCATGGTCATCCAATTTCAATGATGGTGGCCTTCTATATGTCCTAACTATTTGTGAAGCTTAAGGTAGGGTTGGGGGTTTGGTTTTTTTTTTTTGCATTTTTTGTTCTGAAACGTTTGCACGGCTGTACAGCAGATGGTGCTCTGCTTCCCTTTCTTCTCACACAGACCACTGTCATTAGCTAAACTTTTCAAAGCAAGACTCAGGATTATTAATAATCTATTCTGCACTGACTGAGCAATTGGAGCTACACATTTACAGAGATGGTTTCCTTAGCCAGGCACTAATTTTGTTTTAAGGAGCAAGAAAGCATAAATTCTGGTTGTGCAGACTAGATTACACCACTAATCTATCTTCCCTGTGCAGTTAGAGCAGAACACAGACTTATTAAAGGGGTTCTTTTCATGTGTGCCAAACCAGTATTTGTTTCAAAAGGGTAACTCTTTACTAAAATGAATGAATTGCAGAAGAAAATAACAGGTTAAGTTTAAGCAATGAACTCAGTGAAGCTACCAGAACCTCTACATCAAGAAAACAGTTTCACAGTTTATGTTTATCCAGCTACCTGAAGTTGCATGAAATGAAAAAGCATTCTCCCTTTTTATGCTGAATAGTTGAATTCCTGCTTTAGCGTTTTCAGCAGACTAAACACTGTTTTCTGACACTTAGCACACTTAGTCCAGGCTTTCAGGGGCTTGTTTCACAAGTGATCGTTCTCAGACAACTAGGAGTGGTGTTGAAAATGTCAAATCCGTTTCAAGGATTTAGTGAGAAATAGTGCTGTAAGCTTTGAAATATTTCAGACTGTAGTAATACCATGGTAATCTTCAACAGTATTAACAGTTTAGACAAGCCTATATAAACTGGTTTAAAACCAATCAGGCAGGAGAACTTCACTAATTCAAACTAGTAATTCTGTGGGCTGTATTGTAGATTATAAGATGTTCCAAATTAGGAAGTAAAAACATGATGCAAAGCTCATGGAAATCAAAGTATTCCATTGATGTTACTGTGCTTGCATTATCCCTTTACATGCATTTCCATAACAAAGATGGCAACGATAGTGAAACACAATAGGTAACTTACTTATTTTGACAATTTTGCTCTATTTGCTGTCATTTATGATACTACCTATTTCACTCTGTGGCATTGTACTTGATAAAAATATATTGCTGTTTACGTGATAGTAGAGCTAAGAACATCAGCCATTGATCTTAGCCCATGTACAAACACAAACCGAAAGGACAGTCCCTGACCTTAGTGCTCAGCATTCTGCCAGTGTGAGGCTGTCTTTTGCACAGGCTGTCCACTATAAATTTATCTCCGAAGTTCTGTGGCTCTATGTGTAGTATTTCAGATACGCATGCCCACATTTGTACTTCAAACTGGGAAAAACTCTACTAAAACAATTAATTGTTTTCTTCATTCAGAATCATGGTGTCACTCTACCTGTGAATTCTGTTTCTGCGAGTTGATGTCTACTCTTTAGCAGAATATATGTATATATCTTCTAAATAGATCCAAAATGACTATTTCCCATGCAAAATTTTATTTTCTAAAAACAAATGAACGCTTTTTGTTCTTTTAAGGAGGGAAAGGTGTTACGAAGATCATCATTAGGAAGGGGATAAAAATCTATTTTTGTCTTCTCAAGACAATAAAAAAACGAATTTGTTTTTTTCTGTCTTGGAAAGTATTTTTGCACAACCTGTTACCTAAGAAATTTGTCTTTGGATTGATGGAAAGTGAACTATTAAATATATATATATTGTGCCATGTGTTTTATCCCTGAATTAGAGCTACAAGGACCAAACAGTACGGAACAAAAAAAAAAAAGAGACGAGATAGGTAAATTTCTTTTCTACTTTCACAGGGTTCCATGCATAGACCTCCAATGCTGAGGTGATGGTTACACAGGTGTATAATTTCCACATTTGGGGAAGCTTGGACAGCTGACTCAGGCAACTCTCATTAAGGTAAGATCAATCTGTATTGGCAACAGAGGGCACATGGAGAAAAAGATGTGATATTTCGGAGTGAGGAAGGTGGCAGAAATGAATCAGGCATTGCGTTCATGGCATGGGGTTTGAAACTGCGATGGAAGGGGCCTGAGATGTCCCTGCTGATTCCATGAAACCATCTGAAATACAGTAAATATTACATATTGCATATACAAGCTGTACCATTGCCCTCAAAGAAAATGCTTAAATGGATGGATTGCCTCTGTCATCCACAAAATAATTTTTGTGGACACAGAGAAGAGAAATCTGACTCCCTTTGGGGCCCCACTGAATACAGCACCAATACGTTTTAATCCAGTGCAAAGTGCTGATAACTCTATTCCACCTTCGTCAGTTGATATGATGAAAATTAGCTTTCAACATTCACATCTGATCAAATCACAAGCTAGAATTATGTGCAAGCATGAAAATGATGACACCTTATTCTATAAATATACACTTGGTAGTAACTTTCAAATTATGTTAATAGAGTTCACACAGTATTAGTCAAATCCCTGTCATTAAGAAAAGGTATTTCATGAGAAAGCTGATAGTAGGATACAAAGATCTTAATATGATTAGATGATGACTTGTTAATAGGAATTCTTTTTTGTCATAACCAGTGGTTTTCGGTTTACTCTAACAAAGATGATCTCTCTGATGGGAGATGGTAATATAATGAAAATCTGGGAATGGTGTAAAAAATTGAAAGTGAAGATTCAACAGTAGAGTCAGTTATTTTTCAGATCCCGGATGATTAAATTTTAAAGACACTGTTGGGGAAAATAAGGCAATTCTGAGGCAGAGCCAACACTGCTGCGCACCACCTAAAGCCCCACTCCTACACTTTGCTCCTGTGGGCATACTATGTCTCTCTTTCAAAGAATGGCTAAAATCAGAACAGGGCTTTATATGGGAAGCTTTCTGCCCCCTGGCACAAGAGCTGTGGCTCGCAATCCGACCACACTTCAGCAATGCTGAAGTTCGCAGAGACTTAACCGGAGGGAGTTTTACAATTGATTAGAAAAATATTGAACTCCCAAGACTTTTTTTTCTGGGGCTTGGGAGACCATTTTTCACTAGGTTCAGTCATGCAAGTGGACCACTCAGCACACCCTTCTCATCAACATTTTCACTTTAGCTTTTTAAGAATCGCTCAAAATTTCTGGGTCTTGCCAGTCTTTGTTTTGGGTATACTAAACCAAGTGAATATTGAAAGGCCAGGTTTTGTTAGCAATTTTCATGTATGTTTGTGCACTGGTAGCATAACATCATGTTGCTGAGAGCAAAAGTAATACACGTTCAGATTGCCATCAGAATGCTGCCGGTCTCTCTCATGTCCCATTGCAGCACCAACTAGGACTCAAGCTATGGCTTAAGAAAAGACCTTTTCTTTACAGACCGCACACACAGATAATGCTGGTACATCAGTCTTCATCAATGGAGGATAGCTGCACTAAGAACACTCCTTCCATTATTTGGCTTTAATGTAGGAGAAGGAATATCATCTAAATGATTTGGGCTCCTGAGTGAAGACCTATATGATTTTTAAAAGAAAAACACTAAATATCAAAGCTGTGATTAAAAAGCAAAAAAGCTGACATGGATACCACTGTAATAGGGTATGTCCCAGTGGGAACTCAATGCCACCGTCAGCTTTTTATGGTTTTTGTATTGCTAATATGATATGAAATGCACCACTAGGAATACTGTTGCATATCACACTCTCTTATTTCATAAATTATTACTATATTACCCTCTAAATGTCCCAATGAGTATAACAGCATCAAAATGTATAAACAATACATGTAAAACCAATAAAACCATGTAAACAACAACTATTGAACTGCTAGATCTGCACATTTTGTTCTTTGTTTTTCCTTATTTTTATCCTGAATAGTTCGCAACTGACAGGGTCATTCAACCGCCTATGAGATACTGTTGCTTCTGAATTGGAACAGGGTAGCTAATTACTGCTGGGAATGTGATGTGACAGGTTTTAAGAGTGGCTAAACCAGAGAATGACTTTTGATATTCAAATTTGCTCTCATCTTGTTTCCTTATTCAGCTGCTGGCACTAACGAAGGAAGATGTGAAGTGTGCCTCATCATATACTTCCAAGGGCTGGGAACTCACACATCATCTTCCTTCTCAGTGCTCCAGTTGGAACAAACAGGACTTTGCCCAAGAAAGATGAAAAAAAGTATCTCCAGGAAAGGTCACATTCGCTTGTATTTTTGGGTAATTGTGGAGGACAGCACTGCAGAAGCCATCATCTCTGCAGGAGGGAGAAGGTTGATAACCGGTGCTTGTGTCTTTAGCCTGACTGAGCCTGTGGCCCCATAAAAACTGTCTATTATAGTTCATGAGAAATTCTGCAATTTAAAACAAATTCCTATTCTGAGCGAGTATTTCCAAAAGCGTTTTCAGATTTCATTAATGTGAAATGAAATTAAAATAAGACTTCTGGATAATATATTTTGGAGTTGCTTCTCCCATCATTATCCTTCATGTTTTGTTAATAACTCACTTTCAGTATTTCAAAAGAAGTTCTTTTTAAAAAGAAAAATGAAATAGTCCTCTTGAAAAAATCTAAAATCATCTGTTGTTCCTTATCAGAAAATAATTTTCAAGGGAAATTAGAGTGAGGTGTTGTTGAAATAAGCAATTTCACTGCTGGTCAAACAGCATTTTCCAATGGAGAAATATTTTATCATAACTTTAATGACTGTATCATTCATTCAGAATAATATTAATAAAACCAGGAAGGTCAAGATTTATATGATTTGTCTGAAGGTGAGAAGTTGTATTTTAAACTGTGTCAAAGTTCATATGGGAGATAGTGACTCATCTTTACAGACAGCCCAGAATATAAATAATATCATGGCAAACAGTATTTATAATGTCTTTCACAAAGATACCATTTATAATTATAGTTTATATGGATATAATTCCCCCAAAAGGTTCTCATGATGCAATAAACCAAAGAAGTAAGCTCAACTAGTTTACGACTTCATTAAAACAATGAGCTATAATTGCAACTGTGCAATCAGCAAATGCAAATGCTCTACTTGTAGTAATGCCAGTTTTATTCTACATGTAACTTTTCTTCAGTGAAGGGGATCTTATCCTGGGGTTTTTTTGATTTTCAGTGCACTGAAAGTTTATTCTTTTGAAATACACTAATAGCACCAAAATGCAATTGGGATTTTGAAGTATCTGATGCCCTTTTCTCACATTTATGATGTGCCTTAAGCAATAGGTCTGGTTGTAAAATACAAAAGGGCTAAAAAGAATGTAGTTGTCATGACAGTATATGTGCTCAGATTGCAAGCCAGAAAACTGTCACTGATAGTTGGGGTATAATTGACCACACTGTATGATAAGCACATTATTGATTGATTAATGTGACTTAGTTGTATTTGAAATGTCAAAGAGGGAAATTGAGTTGTCATTTTATATCATGTTCTTTTTCAAGTAACAGATAAATATTATAATTAATGACTTTTTACTAAGGTTATCTAAAAAATTTAGGGAATATTAAACATCACATTATTCACAGTCATCATAGGTGAATATGTTATTGATTAATATTGATAAA
Source organism: Nestor notabilis (assembly GCF_000696875.1). Lineage (NCBI taxonomy): Eukaryota > Metazoa > Chordata > Aves > Psittaciformes > Psittacidae > Nestor > Nestor notabilis. The sequence goes on from NW_009928926.1 coordinate 60,990, forward strand.
TCTTTGCTTATATGAAACAGACCCCAAGAGAAGTTCATATATTTAAACAATGCTTTTTAAAAAGATATCTCTTCTGATTACATATGTTATCATTTAACTTAGTGCATTGACTCAATTAACTAAATTCCTTTTACAATTTAGTAAGGTTTTATTTGTACTTAGTCCGTGGCAAAATGGGATATTGATTTAAAACATTTAAGTTTGCTTCTATTGAAGTCAATTGTATAACTCCCGTCGGCTAGGAAAGGATAGTGACTTGACCCATGCAATGCCTTGCTGTCATTTTCCACTGTTTACACAAAAGAATCTCTGATCTTCTCAGGTAGTTGAAAAAATGTGCTTTAGCAAATGAATTTCCAAAAAACGTTCTCAGCCTTGAAGTAAATCTCAAGGAACCTTTCAAGCTAGTATGACTAAAACAAAGGCAAAAAGCATCTGCTGCAAGATACTGAAACATTATCACTCACCATTTGTCTGAAGTATACCTGTGAAGGGGGCTGCCTGTCAGTAGGAGACTTTTCTGCCAGAAAATGCATTCTTATCTAAGTATCCAAGTACAAGGCCAGGTTGGACGGGGTTTGAGCAACCTGGTGTAGTGGAAGTTGTCTCTGTGTGTGGGAGGAGTTGGAACTAGATGGTCTGTAGGGCTGTTTCCAACCCAACCCATTCTATAATTCTATGATTCTCTAGCTTTTCATAGGAAAAGGAAAAATTTTCAACCTTCATATTTATTTTTTTCAGATTTTGAGTTTGTGTCCTGTCTTTCATATCTGATATTGTTTGGACTTCACAGTAATATAATGAATTAAGGTGATGCTGGTATCCTACGGTGTCCTATGAAGTCCCTGAGTGTCCAAAGTTATTTCAGTGTTTTGACTTCTTGATATCAATTCAGCTGCATAAATGCAGGCTTCTCATGCTACCTGAAGTTCCCCAGACCTGGACATGGGGCTACAGTTGTGATACTTGAACCCTAGAGGTATGGACCCTCCAGGATCAACACCCAAAAGCCAGCTGGGATTCCCCTCTCAGGTGCTGAGAGAGAGTGGAAGGCAAAACCTGCATATAACATATATTCATTTTGCATGGAAAATGGTTCTAATAACAGAGCAGAACCTTACTGGGACCAAATGTCTTCTGAAAAACCAAGAAAGGACAGTGCAAGTGATGAGCTCAGAAGATGGCAGATGGTTCTGCCTTTAATTTAGTCCAGGGAAAATACTGCCTTTTCTAGGAACCAAATTTGTGCTGTGGCTAACCAGCTTCCACATTCCCAGCAAAGCAATAACAAGACCAACCTTCACCACTGGGGCTCTCTCCCTTGGCAGTAGCCATTGGAGAGGGGTGGTCATCTTCAGAAGGGTGGGTGATTCAGAGGATAAGGCAAATTTAAATTTACCACTATAAATTTTAAACTTTCTTAGATTATCCATTTTCTAAAGCAAAAAATACCAAATAGAGGCTGGCTAACTTGTTCTGTAGAAAACAAAACCCAAGCAGTCTGCCTTCTCAAATCCTTCCTGAGTTGTCACATGCTAGGTCACACTCTGTCCTCAAGCTGAATGTTATACAATTAACACAGTCTTCTGGGAGAAGCTTAATTTTTAACCTGAAAAACTTATGGTCCTGGGGTTCTGTTGTCTGGCAGGATAAGGCAACACACCTTTCCTTAATCAAAGTAATGCCTAAATACAGCCTAACCCATAGGATATAGTGAAGATTGTGAGGATCACAGATACTACTACACACGAGTAGCAGTGCTACTGACAGAAAGCAGGGAAAAGCACAAAGGCCAGGACTGTAACTTTTAACCCCGAATCACCTCATCATCACCCTTCAATCATCTGTGGCAAAGTCAAAGGATCTTCAGGATGGATACTCTCCAAAATACCTGACTGCATTTTTACTTCTCTGTTTCTCCTGATGCTGGATGTTTGCAGACAAGCCCAAATGTGCAGGTCAGCAAATGGAGCGTAGGACCTCTTGGGTAGGAGAGGGTGTCAGGAGGACACCTCATGCAGCCTCCTCCCAGTTGGGCTGATGAGATGACTGGTGGGAACAAGCAGATGCTGACCCTGCCTCTGAACTGAGCCATAAAGATTCTTGATCTTCCAAAGAGCTGGAAAACAAAATCATATCTTTCTAAATAAAGGGCAACCAGTTGTTTGACACAGTTGTGCACTCTGGCTAACATTTTGAGCAAATGTTTAATTACAAAAGGATGGTGCCTAAATTGTCATAATTAGTCTGAACCTGTGCTAGAGTTCACAGCAGCCAAGACTTTTTACACTGGTGAATCACTCTTACTGAAATACTTTGTGCTTAAATAGCAGGAAAAGCTGCTATTAGAAATCTCTGTAATAGCTTTTATGAAAGCTCTGGCTAATTTAGAGCCAAATTAAACCCAGAAATCCAATTATTTCTGAATAACATAATTGCAAGAAAGTAACTAGCATTGTAAGTATGCAGTAGCTATTATGGAAGATGCTTTAATAAAAGAAAATAAGTTCTGATCCACTGAAAAGATGTGTTCTTATCATAAGGATGGTCTGCAAATTTCAGAATTATTCTATTTTCACTGCTCTGCACCAAGGGCAAGTAAACTCTCTTGGTGCTCTGTAGCTGTTATTATGTGCCTTTCATGGGTCCAAGTGGAGAGCAGATAAAAGATACTAGAGCAGAACCATTTATACAGGTGCCTGAATAATCTCTGTTGAATGAGACTCCTACCAGTCAGTAAACCCAGCTCCCTTCCAATCTTTCCTTCCCTCTCCACCACAAAAAAAATCCAAACCCAAACAAAATAAAAACACCAAAGTAAGATTGCTGTGACTTTAGCATTAAAAAAGATAAACTATGATAGAAAACTGACTTGATAATTTTGGATGTAAACTACCAGTAAGGAACATGCTGGGAATTGAAAGCCTCAATGTAAATAAAAAGCAGTTTGATAGTATGGGCTTGGACAGATAGGGAAGGGGAACCACATTCAGCTGGTAGCTACAAAGACTGATGTTCAGTAATTATTAATTAACTGTAGGTGTAATTGTGAACTTGGTGACCAACACGCCTAAAAAGGTTAGAGAAAATAGGCAGACCAAGCTCCTACCACAGCAGTGGAAACCCAGCACTGAACTGTGCCCCTGAAGCTCCGTGGCTGCAGCCAGTAAACTCATGCGACTGCTAACCTCATAGCACATTTGCCTGAGCCCTGCAGTGCCTTAGCAAGGGCAGCACTGTAACATCCTGCTACTGGAAAGCTGCCCTGAAAAGCCCTGATAGTAAGGCAGAATGGAGAATTTCTGCTCATCTTTCCCAGCGTTGCATGAGACACTACCTACAGTTTTGCGCATTAGGAACACTGCATGGCTGTAGGTACAGCTGAGTGACAAAGAATTATGACGGAATTGTAAAATACTTCAATAAACCCAGGGGCATACCTTGGCTTCAACATTTCTACAGAATTCAGTAAAGCAGAGGAAGAAACTTCACTTCATAGCATCACAGAATCATAGAATAGTTAGGGTTG
>NW_009928927.1:0-14296 GCF_000696875.1 Nestor notabilis
TTGCTTCCATTGCTGCAGCCACCCCCACAGGGCATTTGCCACCATCCATGAGTCAGTATAGAGATAAAGTGCTGGCCATTTTTCTCGTTCAGCAATGTCCAAGGCCAGCTGGATGGCTTTCACCTCTGCAAACTGACTTCTAGAATTCCTGGATGACTGGGATTTTCTATTTGAGCTCATTGTGTAACTAGTGCAGCCCACTTCCTCCATGTAGCATTGGTTGCATGATATGTAGAGGAGACCCTGCCTTTGAACATCCAGCCCAGCACAGGCAACTGGGGTGCCAGAAGAAGCTGTGCTTCAGTGCCAATTACTTCTGACGCAGCTGAACCCAGGACAGCACCTCACACTGCAGGTAATGCAGGTACAGCACCATCTCTGCAGCCACGTAGAGCTGGGGGCTGCCTCTTCACCCACCAAGAGCTCAACATGGAAAGTGTACATGGACCACCACCAGTGCCATTACTCTGTCATATACTGTCCTTGGTCAGGATTTGAACATATGTGGAAGCTGCCATGGTTAAAGATGAGCAAGCTGCATTGGAAGAACATCTATGGTTTTCACAATCAAAGGGATCCTTCATTCAGCAAGCAAATAGCAATGCCTGCAACATCTGCTACTTTACCTGCCTTTTCTAATGTTATTAAAGGTTTGTTTCAACCATGAAGAGAGCAGCCTGGGATCCTACTGCCTTTCGAATCAAAAATTCCCTCACCTGCTTAGGAAAAAGCCACTTTGAAGCCACTGTGAAGAAGCAGAGACCTTATAAATGTACACCCATTGCCTGGGTCTGCTTCAGATCTGTGTGTCTGACCTCTGCCCAGCCTCTGTGTTCCTTTTTTCCCTACCACATAGAAACATTAAGTGTAATTATTACCCCAAACACTGTAGTGTAAGAATCACAGGATTAAAATTCCTGCTATTCTCCTGTTATGGAAGAAAACCACACCATTTATTCCCTTTCCTAGACTGGTTACCTCCTGTCTTTAATTAATATGGGACTTCTCATCACTACAACTTTTAAAGCTTAAAACCAGAAGCCATGTAATTGCTCTTTAGGACTGCTGTATCTGTGTAGGACTGCCACCAGTGTTTGCCTTCCTTTTGGCTCCTCCATCCTTCCAACCATCCCAGAAGCAAGCTGCTGGACCATTTCCAGCTTGAATACATTTCTCCTGGTTATTGGCAGCTGGAAATCTGGAGGCATTTTTGCAGTATCATGAATCCATTCCCTTCCCTGCAATAAATTCCTTGCTAATACACCTCAAGGTCCCGTTTCTCTTTGTTAATCTGTGTTTACACAGTAACTTAGTCTTTATAGCAGTAACAGCTAATGGCTTCCCCGCTTGAATATATTTATTTGCTGTGAAAACCAAGATTTACCATCAATTTGTGCTTTACAGGCTCTTAAGTTTCCTTCCAGGTCTCTTGCTGGAGTGTTCAAATGATACACCTTTTCCTGGATGATATTTCTGTCCTTACAATGACTAAACTTCTTGGCTTATCCACACTAACAGCTTTTGTAGTATTTCATCCAAACATCATTTGTATCCATTCCATCACTTGTCAGGGAAAACCAGTGTGCTTGCAGAGTCCTTTGCATGTTACCGCTTACAACCAGTGATACAAGTAGTGTGTTTACTCTGAGAAAGAATGTATTTGCCTTTGTGCATTAACTGTTGCATCAAACCCAGAGGGTTTTTTTTCAGTCGTATTGGTATGTGATTTCTTAAAACATTCTTGGTAAAGGAGCAATTGTCTACTTGGAGAGCTGAAGCCTACAGGCAGCTTGAGTCATCTTCTACCTGCAGACAGGACAGCATGGTACAAGCTTTTTAGTTAAGCAAAGAACATTACCACCCATTTTCCCTACCATCTGGACTAAGAAATAGCTCTGGTTCACACCAGGAGGGATTCATGCCCCTCTCTCCACAGATGCCACTCAAGTTCACCCTAGGAAGCGTATTTGCAGTTGCTGCTCCTTCAGCAGCCCTCTTCATGCTCAAGAGGAACTGTGTGGGGTTTTTTGAGACACAACAGCAGAAAGACTTATTAGCAGACAAAAACATGGCTCTTCCAAATGCAGAAGGTCAACATTTACCATGTAGTAAAAAGAAAACTTTCTCTTGCTGTTTGAGAAGCAATACTGAATTAGGTGGCCTGGCTTATTTCTACTCTGTGTGGGGTTAATCTCTGTAGGAGATAAACCCTGTGCACTGAGGTTCACACTGGGAAGTCAGACGCTATCAATAAATGAAGGGACAGGAAGGTGTTTAGAATAACAATAGCTACTCCGCAGAGATTTTCATGAGCACAAAAAATGCAGTTGCTCTCACGTGGCATTTTGTGCACAAACCTACAGCCTTGGTGGGACCACATACTCCACGTGCTGCTGGCAACCCAAGATGTGCAGTGCACACCTGAACTCCTTTGAGATAATACTTTTATCACCAACACCCCATCCCCTCCAAACCTTTCCACCCCTTATGGGTGTTTCTGTATCCTTTTAAATTGCAAAGGGTGTGTTAGTAAAAACAAAGTGTTTAATACTTATGCAACAAGAGAAGACTATTACAGGAATACCACTCTGATATTTGTCTTGCTTGTAGTTGTAAAACACAATTTAAACCTGACTCTTCTACAAATACAGGGTAACTTTGAAAAATAAATAAGAAAGAATTCTGTTGTAACTTGACAGGCAAGAAAGCAGAGATGAGAAACACCCAGAAAAACTCTATTTAAGTCTCTAGTTTTGTCTTCTATTGCTCTACTCCAGTCCCAACACACTTCCACATACTGGAGTTTGGAGATGCTCCACGTGAACGAGTCACAGTGCTCATTGTGGTGCATTTTGCAGGGGGTTAGTGTTGGAATATTTGGGGTTTAGATCAGTATCAGAAGAAGTTTCCAGTGATAAATAAAGTTCCATTTTCTGTCTAAATAAACAAGCATGGGTAACAGGTTTTCTTTTTTTGATTTTTTTTTTTTTTTTAATAAGGAATGTTGTCAGTCCTATTTTATTATGAGTAATAGAAGGAGGTGAAAAAAAATCAATATAAGCACTGTATCTAACCTATTTAAAACTACAATCACAATGTTATCTGAATGCCTCACAACATTGTTTAAAATCCAACAAGTAGACAAGAAAACAACAAATCTATGCAGGGTTTTTTATACATATGGTGAGAAAGTTTGCAAAGTGTTAAAATATATTTTCTGTTCTGTATGTTTCTGGTACAAGGAAGTGATGTGTGGAATACTGTATACTTATGAACAGAGCCTTGACTTATACAAGCAATAATCATCTTCAAAACATACAATGTATATCTTAAAATATCCCCTAGAGCTGCTCATATAAAGTCAAATGCAGCACCTACTAAAGTTCAGCCAGCTGACTCACTTTGACTCCAGTGGGCACTTGATTAAGCCCTTGATAATTGTGAAGTACCTGACAGTCTAATTGTATTCATATGAAAAAAATCACATTGCATAGATTTAAACAGGAAGACATGCAATAACAAGACAAGTCACAGTATAGCAAAACCTTGTTTCTTTGGTGAAACAGAAGCAGATATAAAAGTTACAAAGATTTTAGACTTTCACTCACAAAAAACCCCAGACATTCACATTATACACTATACAAGATAATAATATAAATAGAGAAAAGTATTATGTGCATTGTTTGGGGGTGAGGGGTGGGGAATGAACCAGCCAACACAGTGAGCACTGCCACTTTGAGTACACAAGGGTTGGGTACGCTTGATGGGGCGGTCACTGCAATTCCTTAAGACATGCTGTCTGGAACTGTAGTTATTGTTCCCAATGAGCTGTAGCAAGGTCAGTCCATGGGCAGTTGTGCCTGGTACAAACACGTTGGCTGGGTTTCAAATCTTTTCCTTTCCCTTCCAACTTCTATGCATCATAACCCCCCACTAACACAAAGGTGTAAACCTCCTGCCTGTGTTTTGTATTTGCAATGTTATTTTAACAGGTATATCATAGGAAACTTACTGTTTTTTTATTTTCACTTATTTTTTCTTTTTTTCTTTTTTCTTTTTTTTTCTTTTTTTCTTTTTTTCTTTTTTCCTGTGCCCAAAGGTGTGCAAGGCACTTTGCAGAAATAACAGTTCTTTCTGTGGAGAGGTCGTTTCAAACGTTACCTTCTACACTTACTGTACACAACCAGGTCAGTCATCAAGCTGACCAGAGTGAGAAACCATAGTAGAAAACTCCTACGTACAGACTGCACCAACTACAACCTATAATCTCTTTGTGCACACACATCTTTCTAGAAAGCCAAGATTCTGATTCTTCCGTAGGTCACACAAGTGTTCACCCATCCAACTGCAAACAAATGATCCTGTTTAGCAGGAATTTTGTTCTCCAGAGAAATAGCAGTTGAACTGAAAGATGGTACCAAAACTAGAGCTCACAGGCCAATACTGCACTGGTAAGCTCTTTGAATCTTCTTTGCATGGGTAAAAAAACATCCAATGAATTAAATCAGTATGGCTTACTTCATTTATTTATGTACGCTTCACAGCTGCAGCATTCATACACAAACATTCATTACTTTATAAAAGATTAAAAAATGGTTATATATACAAAATTATTTACTTTTTTGATTTTTGTTTGTTTTTACAAAAAAAAAAAAAATCCCCCAAACACCAGGTCTATCTCCATTTTAGAATGCAGAGACCTGCAATACAGACCTTGTGGTTAATGTCGTGAAAGTAATTTCTAACTTTTTTTTCCCCATTTTTAATTTCTTTTCAAAAAAAGTGGCCCCATTTGACAAAGTTAATGTATTAGCACTTGGGTTTTTTACAGGCCCTCTTTGTCATACACAACTCCTCCATGCAGTCCTTCCTCATGAATGGTGGAGCTGGAATGGAGAGCAGAAAAAAAAAGTTCCACATTGCAGTCCCTAGTTCATGCTTCATGCCACTTCTATGTGCTCTATCTAAACTTTGCATCACACGGACACAAACTGTACCTTGGATGAGAATTGGCACAGTTCCCATTTTTAAAAAAGATAAATTCATGTCACTTTTGTGTTTATCTTCACCTGATAATAGCAAATTTCAGTCAGTGAAGTTATTTCAACCATTTCCAGCCTAGGTAAACAACATAAAAACAATGTCATAAATGACTGAAGACCTCTGAGGCCATTCTAACCATAAATATGCCTGAAATTAGTGTGATTTTTCATTTTATATACAAGATTTTAAAAACAACACACAATTAAACACTTTAAAATCATCTTATTTACATTTTCATTGGTGCTAAAATCGAGCTGTTTAAATATTGCAGAAGGCTGGTATATATCATAAAATGGTCCACACTGATGGCATATAGAAAACTAATATCTTTATAGGCTGGAAATGGTTTCCTTTTATCCCCATAAGCACTTCTCCTTTTTTTATTTTTTAATTTTCTGATAAACACGATGTTTTTGCAAAATGCATTGTGAATACCGCAGTCCATAGTTTCAAAACAATTTGATAATATTCCTAATAAGTGATAGAAAAAGGCACAGAAAGTTATGACTTTGGCTGAAATGGTGGAGATCCCCATTCACCATTTCGCTCTCAGCGCCTTGAGTCCTGCCACGTCCTGATCCAGCGATGATAGTGCTTTGATGAATTTAACAATGTTCCTTTTCCTGATGAAGAATGTTTATAGTAGTATTTCTTAGAGTAAGTCCTTTGGTATGTGGACGCTGCAATGAGAAGGAGGGAAAAAGGGAAATTAATTTAAAATTATTTAACAACTAAGAGCTGGCTGCACTTCACACTACAGTTCCATTTATTATTGATTAATTAGAGGGTTAACAAATGATTAACTGATACTGTGATCACGTTACAGACAGGGGCAACATTTCTTACATGTAGTTAGACCATGGTTGCAAAAAGAATTGTTAGTGTTATTAGGAACTTGTTGATGTCAGGAGCTTTGTAAGAGTGTTGCTTACTTTAAAAGAGTCTTAGTGGTTTCTGTAAAAAGAGCAGAGGAACATTTTCCATTAGTTTTGGAGGCCCTATGTTTTTTCTTAAAGCTAGAGTGAGCAGTCATTATCTGTCATACCAGATTTACACTTCTCTTAAAATATTGTGTTTGTTACTTATTAACCCTAAATTAGTCTGTTGTCTGATCCAGCACTGGTTTGCTTTCAAAGAACTCACGATTCATGCAAGTAATTTTAGGCATATCCCATCTTCCATTTCCTTGACACCGGATGGTTGGAATATGACGCTGGATGAAACCATCTTTGCAGTGATATCTAATAAGGGAGTTGATCTCATATCGAGGTTTCATCTTCCCAAAGGTCTTTGCGTTTTCCACAACAGGAGGCTGACCACAAGCAACTGAATGGAAGAGGAGACATAACACAAAACATCAGTTTGTAAATGCACTTCTGGATATGGTACTGACCTCTAAACCCTGGCTAAGGGAGGATGTCAAGGGACCTCAGGCTCCTCAGAGACACAGTCAAATAAGGATGGGGAGAACAGTCTTTTCTGTAGTTCTCCAGTCTTGTAGACCAAATAATGTAATGATGAAAATTGGAAAACAGCAGATAGTATGGTTACCATTGTCTTTTTGGTTTAAATTTCTGATATAAATTTGAGCCAAAAAGGTTGGCATAGTCACACAAAGAAGTGATTTTCACTGAAAAACTGCAAACCCTGAAAACTGGTAAAGTTATTGCAGGCATTTAAAAGAAAGTCCTCATTTTCAATAACTTTTGTGTCTTCCTCAACAATAGACTATTTGAAAAGCACTTAGAATGGACCCATCAAGCAAAAAGCACTTAGAATGGATCCCATCCAGGCTTAGAAAGCACGTTCACAAAATGTTGGTAATTGGGAATAATGGAGAATGCTCAAGATTTTGTCTGCTTCCTTACTTTCCCATTGTGAAGAGACAAAGGCAATTCCTGAACTATTGCTCTACAGTTCCTGCTACCAACCATGTTACCTGTAACAGCTCTGACAGTGCATAAACCAATTGAGCTTCTCAGACTCCAGCTCTGCCATTAACGAAGTGGTTTGGGAAAGGAGGAAGACAAAGTGGGGCGTTACTTGGTGGGTGAAAAGTATTCACAACTGAAGCTGAAAAGCTAACCACACACCAGGGGTCAGCTGCCTGCTCTGCCTGCCTGCCTACCAATGCTCTACTGTCCAAATACTTTACAGTGATGACATTCCAGGAAAGAAGAGTTGGTAATATATTCATGGTATAGAATTAAAGCAGGCCTGCCAGGTACATGAAGGCCTCTTTAGCTGAGATCTGTACCTAAGAAGGAATTTGCCTGGTTTTAACCAAGAGTTTCAACTGTGTACACTTTTGTGATGGACTAAAGAACAGATTAGGTAGAGATGTAATGTGTGGACAGAAGACTTTGTGAGGCTTACTCAGTTGAGGCCTCACTGTACTGGTCACCAGAAATAAACTAGAATTTGTCATTTTAGCTTTATAAAACTGGGACTTAAAGAATGATATTCTTGTTATTGAAAACTTTGTACCTGTTCCTTTCTTGCAGGTATAGGTAAGATGATAATTGCATGGTACATCATTCCACTGCCCATTCTCATGCCATATTATAACAACACAGTCTTCTCCAGCAGAAAAGAAGCTGTCTGGCTGGTTTGGTCTCCAGTTCTCATATTGCTGCAGAAAAAAGGAGCAAAACTGTCATTCCGAGTGCTGGAATATATTTACATTCCATTTTACAGAAGAACACACATTACCTTTGGTGAAGAGCAATCTCAGTTGTTTAATTCAGGCTGTTAAGCGTGAACTAAGCAAAGCTAGATTTATAATCTCCTCCCATTCTGTTAACAGATTATCTCAATGGGAAAAAATATTCTCATCTAATTTCTCACTTACTGTAAACTGATGTCAGGTGAACAAAACAAAGTGATACAACTCATGATAAGCAAAATCTGATCCTAAATGTTTTGAAACACATTCTTTCCTACATAGATATGAAGTGGAATGCCAGAAATGCAGTAAATAGCACATAACCCTCGTTAGCCCACATCTACTAAAAGGTAAATTACAGGCTCTCAGACTCAGATTATTTGTTCTCTGACCTCATTTAGTGAAGTCATTCTATAGGATGACGTGCCGAATTAGGTGTAAAGTAAATAAAGGTTTCAGCATGTGCCCTCAGATCATTGCAGATAGATATTTCCATTAAAAAGACCTATGTGGCAAACTGAGTTTATACAGCAGTCTTTCAGCTTTAGAAATGATGATTCAAATTCTGCCCTCTGTAGAAAAACTAGTTCCAGACATCTATGAATACGTATAAATAAAACCAGAAACTGGTGTGTTAATTTAAAAAGTGGAAATCTGATTGTTGGTATATGACCAGAAAAAATAACAACAGTAAAAAGAACCAAAACTAATAAAATACCTTTAGCACAAAAAAAAAAAAAAAAAAGTGTATCTTAGAACTGCACCTGGGCCACACATCTGGCATATCAGTTTGGGCAGTTTGTTCATCAGGATCCAATCTGGCTACATGCAGATCTGGACTTACTTAGCTCCACAGCACTGAAGCTTTCAGCTCTGCATCTGCCTAAAGATATGCCCCTACCAAGAGCTGCGGATGTCAGCTGCTTACAGGCTGAGCACAGCTCCACACACAGGCTAAAGCCACATGTATTCCACAGTAAAGTGCACTCTTTCAAGCGTGGCTAAGCTTGTCATTGCACAGTGTCTCTTGGATGAAAATTTAGGAGGATTCAGTCTTTTTCCAATCAATAAACAGGAAAAATAAAAACAAAGGGAGAGTCACACTGACTGAAAATCTATGCAGTAGTCCTTGGTAGGGAACATATAGCCTACTGTCGTTGCAGAGGTTTCATCTCAATCCCAAATGAAGCACAGAAATTTGACATTTGCCTAACATTATGTACAGAAAAGCAACAGAAGATTTTAGAAACTACTCTTAGCAATTTTCTTTGGGATTTCTGTTGTGTCACTCCAAGAAGTATTTATTGAAGGATAAAAATAGAATCTGAAAGAACTAGAATTCACATAAATGCCAGACATTAACCAGGCAGCTAGCCCCTTTTATGGTCAAAATGACACAGTTTCTATAGTGCTTATATTTTCCTCAGTGCTTACATCTTTCTGTCTAGAGCTGGCACATATAAATGCCATAAAAGTTTAGCTTTCTATTTTCTTAACTTTATGAAATAATCCCTATTCACTGCCCGGGCAAACACATTTTAGAAATAAAGTTAACATACCCCACACAAGTAGTATTTACTTTACAATGAATCAAACTATGAAAAAACTGACTTAAATACTTAACCTTTTCCTACCAGGTGTCATCTTACCTATCACAGGTTTTTTATTATCCAAGCAATTTAACAGTCATGATCTAGATAAATTTGTCCTGCACTGACTTTATCACCTTTAATAAAACATCCCCCTTTTTATGTGGAACTAGCTTAATTCAATCTCTACAATCCAGTGCTCAATAGTCCTAAGACTACAATACATATGAACTCGTTTACTCAAGTCCAGAATTCAGCATTTCACATTAGCTTATAAATCAGAGTCTGAGTTTATCAAGCCAAATACCAAACATGTGAGTAAAATGGGATCTGTGGTGTGGGACGCTTCCTGCAACACCTAGTGCAAAAAAAGCAAAGCAAACTCTGTGCATATCTCTTGGGACAGGGAGAAGGAAAACAGGGAGGAAGGAATATGCCCATGTATTGGGTATATTAATGTAACTTTGCATGCTCCAAGACCACTTTTCCAAAAGTGTATTTTGAAGTGGCATCTGAGCCAAGGGTCTAGCACTTTTTTATAGCAGGGCTGGTTAAGGATGCAAAAAAATTGCTCCAGAGGGAAGTCCAAGTGTTGCAGAGGTGGGGTGAGCAGAAAGAAGTGATCATATCTGAGTGCCCAACCCAGTTGAAAAGATCTGCTAATCTCAGTCACGAGTGCAAGGCATGGCTGTTTACATTGTTCAGATAATGGGCAGCAACTTCTTAAGATGAGGCAATCCAATCGCCTTCAAGAATACGCCCAAACAGACACATAGAAAAATTAAAGAAAGCTAGTGGAGGAAAAGTTTAATCAATACTATCCTGAACAGCAAAAGAAAGACTTCAACAAGCCTTGCAGCTGTTTCTTGTGGAAATGATACTACAGAGCAGTTTGCTTCTACAGGGATCACAGTGTAGGAATGAAGGTTATTTAATGGCTACTGGGGGCGTGTGAGCTGAAGGTACTCAGTAGCTTGCCAGCTCCCACCCTAAGCACATAGACTCCATATGCTCTTACTTGCCTTGCCATAATGACTCCAAAATTTGTGTTTGCTTTGCTGGCAGGGCTGCGGTATAATGGCAGAGGATTATATCTAGGCCCTGTGGTTTATTCAAGAATGTCTGATATCCTCCAGTGTGACTTGCTGTTACCTCACATCTGATACCATCATCGCATAGATTTATTTTGGCTGAATAACTCTGATATTGCTTGAGTTTAGTGCCAGAATTGCTTAGCAGAGGAAGTTCCAGAGAGTTGAATTGCTTTCTTACGTCTCCACCCAGCTCCTCTGTAGTTTTTCAACTCCTTATTTAGCCACTGATAATGGGATAATGATACCAAAAAATTCTCACAGTTTGAGTGGATTAAGTTGCTAGACAAATAAACTAATATTTTGCTTTCCACTTATGGATTACATTTGCATGACCATGACCATGATCCTGGGTTTCACTTACCCTAGTGTAAATCAGGGGTGGCTGCACTATCTCCAGTAAGTCTACATCAGCAAAAAATTAATGGGAAAGAACCAAGTCCCTGAGGTCACATAGTGATTTGTAGTGTTTGTTTCCAAAGGTTTCCCTTACAATCTCTCATACCAAGTGTGCTAAGCGTAAAGGCACCCTTACCCTTGCAATAAGTGCAGTAATCATCTAAGATACTCAGGTCATAATTATTCTGTAGGATATCCTGAATAAGATGCTCTTTCTAAAGTGGCTATCTCACTTAAGATCCTCATATTTCAATACATTACTCTTAGAAAAGTGTATTTTACAAAAAGAAAGGAAAAAATAACTTAATTCCTTGGCAACATGTACCATTCGTGGTTTTTTGGGGTTTAAGATCACATCCAAAAAAGATCAGCCATATTCACAGACAAGCCAAAAACTGCTGGTGTCGTTCCAACCACCCCGCTGCTAAGTTATGTCTTTGTGTGAACTGTTATAGTCCCAGCAGACCAATGAAGCTGCACTAAGGATCACTGCGTTTGAATTGATAAAGCTTAAGACACCCTTCTGCCAACAACCAAGCTCCAGTCGATACCTTTATCTATACTCTCAGATGTATCATTCATAAGATACGTTTCTTAAAACCCAGCAGATTCAAATGCTAAGTTAATACATGGAAGAAAAGCTCCTAAGACCAGTTTAGACCTCACTGGTACACTAGGTGCTCACACAGAGGGTATTGTTACCTTCGATTTTAAAGTAACTTTACCATGACACATTTGAAGTTTTCCCCTGGATTAAAATGCAAAGCATTTCCAGACTGTTTTAGGACACATAATCCTAAGTAGTACATGACTCAAAATGTGCTTCAAAGGAGGTCTGTCCCACTACACTTTTCTCCTCCAGTTATAAGCATGCTTGCTGTGGTGTTTGTGAAGAAGGGAGTTCAAAGTAATGCAGGGCAGTGAAGGCTTAGGCAGCCACCGCTGCACCAGCCACCCTGCACAACTATCAACACCAGTTTGGTGGTTTTTGTTAAAAAAAAAGTAGGTTGAATCAGGTAAATGCAGGAACTAGCCTTGGGGACAGGATTTTGGTCTTTGTGCATTTATTTGGTCCTTTGGGAGCCACACCACTAGTCTGTCTTCTCATCATTTCAGGCTGAAAACTGGAGCTCCTGTTATGCTCTTTATGCCTTTAATTATACTGTTAGAATTAGTTATTCTTCCTTGTGCATTTTTTTATCTGTTCGTTTAAAGCAAAGCCTACCATAACACATTAGATTTACTTGCTCTAGCTTTTTGTGCTAAACAGCACTGAAAATTTTCCTGCAGAAGGAGAGTGGATGGTCCATGGGTTGGAGCTGCAGCTGGGATGGGGTTCAGATCTTCAGGCTTCCTACATGGCACTGGACAATGTGCTTGGCTGGCTGATTCCCAGCCTGTAAATCAGTGACAACATATTCTTTTGCTTCACTGAAGGAGCTTGGGTATGATGGTTACAAAAGCCCATGAAGACATTTTATGAAGTTTCACATTTTTGGGAAGGATTTCCTTATATGGCATTGAATTAACTCACAGCCATAATCTGCCAGTTGAGTGACAGGCTGACATTACACATAAATTAAATCTAAGAAAGGCAGGGTTATAGCAAGAGCTTTAAAGCAGCCAACTTTA
Organism: Nestor notabilis; assembly: GCF_000696875.1. Classification (NCBI taxonomy): domain Eukaryota; kingdom Metazoa; phylum Chordata; class Aves; order Psittaciformes; family Psittacidae; genus Nestor; species Nestor notabilis. Next base: position 12,420 of record NW_009928927.1, read on the forward strand.
TTGGCTATTCCCTATCTTTTCTCATTCAGATGGCTGCCAGTCTAACTGAATGAGCGTGGCCGTCCCATCATGAACAAGATCCTACCTTGTGGGAGATTAGTTGTTTCAATTTAAGATAAGCAGCCTTATTTGAGGGACTCACTTCCTTATTAATGAGCAACCCACTCAGCTCTTTCAGATGTTTGCAGCACCAGGGTGAATCTGTGAGTAAGCAGTGTCTCGGCTTTCCAACTCATTTGGAAATTTCAGCCATTCCTTTATCACCAAAAGGCACACCAAGTGGCTGAGATCAATTGCCTGGATTGACATTCCAAAATAGTCAACAAGCACTGTGTTTAATGAAGCACAACATAACAAACTACTGATGTAAACAAAGCTTTACTACTTGACCTCCTTATTGTCTAAAGACCAATAACCTTTTGTACCTAACTAAAGATAGGAAATAATTTACTAGAAATACATCTATTTGGATTTACATGGTTAAGGGTTTCCTCCTGGGAAAAGGAAGTAAGTTTTCAGCATGTTTAAATAAGCTTAAATTACAAACCTGTCTTGGCAATTTCTGGCACTTGTTATTTCCAAAGTGATTTTTATTTTCTTTCATTCTGGCTGCTTTCCTACCTGGTTGCTTCTTAATGCAAGTCTAACGAGGCAAGTAAAAAGAAAACAACCAAAAAACAAGGAAAGATGTAGGGACTGGCTAACCGGATTCTCTCTGTGCCCTTCATGTTAAAGCGAAGGAACACTTTTTGCCTGATATTTATCACTAAACAAGCTGAAACTGTGACTGCAAAATTTACTGGTTATTGTCCTACCTGTCTCACCCCCCATATGAATAGGAGTGAATTTTTTTTTCACAGTAGGAGACAAACTCGTAGAAATCTTTATGAGGAAAGCCTCTAAAGAATTCTCTCCCTGTGGAGGTTCTGTTATAATTTGATAGCTTAGCTCAAAATTGCATCCCACTTTCACTAAATCCTGGCAATTACCCAGCTTTATAGGTTGGCTGAACTACAAGAAGATCAGCACAAGGTTACAGTGAATATATGGATTAGTTCAGAAAACCCTGATTTGTGGCTCATCTTGTTATACAGAATTGATTCTGTTACATGAGATACTCATGGGAAATTTGAAAGGGATTACATTTCCTTTCAATAGAAAAAAAAACCCCAAACAGATTACTGTCAAGATTTGGCAATGTCTGAAATACTTCCATTATGTTCACCTAGTATGTAGACGCATTTATATGTTGGAAAAGACAAGAAACTTGCATAAGCTCTGCTTCACCTAATTTCACTGCAGTCCTTCAAAGGATTTTTCTTTTAATTTTATGAATGGCAGCAGTCTGACAGAACTCACCAAAAGTATTCACGAGGTTGAAAACTTCATTCAGTGAGTGCTCAAGCATATATCTTGCTTTAAAGATGTAGATGATGCCCTAAACTCTATAGGGTAGATCACATTCACCATTCAAACACATGATAACTTGCTGAAGGAGACACCAAGCTAAGTGTGTTGGCAAATTTTTGCTGGGAGAAATTCTAGTTGATTTGAAGACAACTGCTATATTTAAACTTATCTCGAAGTACACAGAAAACCCACATCTCATGAGCCTGTTATTTTTAAGATCATAGTTGAGTGGCTTCCCTCAAGCCCTTAATCTGAGCTTTATTTGCATGGGATTTGGGAAACTGGCAGGATTTGGATCAGGCAGGCACCCAGCACTGCCTGTTACAGAGAACCTTCGCAAAAGATTTCATTTGGAAGAGTTTTTTGGTAACAGAGCAGTGGGATATATCAAAAAGCTCTTTGATTTCCTATGCAACAGCTTGCCAAAAAAAAAAAAAAAAAAAAAAAAATTTTTCATAAAAATAACA
>NW_009928927.1:14327-43979 GCF_000696875.1 Nestor notabilis
TTCTGAATAACATAAACTCATTTATATCTATGAATATCCACAAGCACTGATTGATTGCAGATTGAATAAGCAGTAAGATCTAAGCAAAAATAAATAATTTGGGAAAGAAATCTAAGGAACACAAAAAATACAATTGAAAAAGGCCAGCCGATGGAGCTGAAACGTAAAAGCAGTATCAATCTCGTATTTTGGGGGGTGGTGGTGTGTCTTCGATGGCATTGTGGAGCAGATGACTAACTTTTTGACATTATTTTAAAGCAATACCATAGAACGGTAACATTTCCGTAACAAGCAGAGGCCGCTAAGTATGGCAAGTAATAGCCACTAGATGGCAATGTCTACTCACTTCTGAGAACAGCTACTAAGAGCCGTTTAAAAACAATTATTCAGAAATATGTCTTTTATTAACTCTTTAAAAGCAATTGAAGCCAGTGGACACAACTTCATTGACTTGTATCTGCTCTGTACTAACTCTCCTTAGTATAATAACTTCCATCATGGTTCACACACAGTACAGTTGAATCCTGCGGGTATACTGTGCATGCTGGGCTTTCAGAAGGCACTGTAGTAGAGAGACTGAAAAATGAGTGGCAAAAAGCTGGTGAAATTCTCTTGCTAATGGGCAGATGTTTTACAGAAGCAAAGAGTTGTAGAGTGTTAAGTTTTTGTTGGTACAATACATGTTCTTTGGAAGTCACACTGATATTATGTATTATCAACATGATGGAAATTATGCTGGGATGTGACTTACTCTTTTTGTGCACAGCTACCAGGAGAGCAAAAAAGGGAAAATCCTGCACTTTGTCATTTATGTCAACAATTACTGCAGGTTTGAACCTGCCCAAGAGTGTTAGCCCAGAGCCAACCATAACGAGGCTCTGAAGTAACTGCTGACCCTCCTGGTAAAAATGGGACAAACACCCACTTTGTCCAAGAGACCCTCTTTACTGCCTGCGACATACTGAACTAAAAATATACCTGTCATTAATAATATTATATAGTTCTCCTCAATTTAAATGCAGGTCAAATGAGCATCTTAAAAAGAGTCTGTAATGACTGACTGCAGCACAAAACCAAAACATTTGGTAGATTTAAAATCTCCTTTTGCAAGGATCCTGTGGGACATGGGCACAATGAGCTTTTTGTTTGCAGCTGACTACAGTACTTTTTAGTTTGCTTTATTTAACCCTCAGAGGCAGGCCCCTTCCCTACAATACTCCATGCCTTTTGAAAGCTTTCATGTTCAACAGTTACTCTTTCTGAGAGGGGTGCAGATAGAGATTTGGTAGAGTTAAAGCATTCTGATTCACTAAACAATAAAGGCATTCCCCCAGAATTAAAATTACCCCAGAATTTAATTCCTCCAGAATTAAAAATCAAACTTCTGGTTTGTTTTCCTCTTGGTTTTGTTGTTGTTCTTTTTTTAATGTAGCTACCTAACACTCACAACCTAAGGTCCAGCATTACAAAGCACAAAGCATAAATGCTCCTGTGCTGAAGGGAAGAAAACTAACGTAGAGTCTCTGACAGTTTTAAAAGTGGCAATATGCCCTATTACTTCCCTAGCCGGTAGCATTCTCCAAGTGACAGACAATCTGGCCACAGACACTAGCCAGCTCCTTATTACAGCATTAATCTTATGTAATGGGAGTGAGCTCACCGCCCTACGAAACACTAATTATCAACAGCATTTTCCAAAGGATATGAATAACTCCCCTTGTGAGACAGAGGCCCAAGGCACAACCCCAAGTAGCTGTATGTGCTTAATCCATAACATGAATAGCTCCAAAGGACTCCTTCACCAGCTGTGCCTCCTCAGAAGGGTCCTTAACAGTGAAACACCAGCCATCCAAATACAATGGAGAAGCTGCCAAAAGCAACACCAGATTTTTTCTGTTTGGATGGTTGTGCTCTACAACTGTAAAAGTTACTATTCACAGAACTAAGTGAATTATTTAAATTCAATTTCCTTAAGATATTATCAAATGTCACATTCTGTTCGCTCTTCCTTTGATCAAGCCAATTATGAAATGTCTCCACTGATAGTGTAAGTTTTCTTATTTTGTAGTCTGAGTTACATCAAATTGAAAGCATACAAAGATCCAAGTAGGTATGGACAAATTCCTCTTTTCACATAGTTGTGTGAATATTGAGGCCTTGCTTTCTTCTTCTGTATCACTGTGATTTTTCCCAAACATACTTGCTTTTATTGCTCAGAACTTTGCATGATAATTATGGGACCAAATTGTCTGTGATTCATCCTTAAAGAGTTGTTCACTATCACAGAAATGCTGAGAGAAAAGTCTACAGAAAAGTGCAAGTACAATTTTGATTCTGTAATTTTTTAAATGTAAACAAAGTCTTACATATATCCGTTTTCATTCCTATGTAGACTGTAAATAAGAGGAAAACTAATGTTTTCCCACACTAAATGCCAATGGAATGGTCCTGTAACTACACTGTAATAGAAAAAAAAAAGGAGAGCCAACAAAACATACTCTTTAAAATGCTGTATTATTTTCTTTTGTCTATTGCATCTGTCAGTGTAATCATACTTGAAAGGTCTTGCACAGAAATTAGCTTGATTTTCAGGAAGTAATGAAAAACGAAGCTCTAAAAATGTTGCAATGCTGTGAGTTCTCTGAACACACTTTAGTACCTGCTCTCACTACCTTCACCTTTAAGACAAATTATCTGCAGTTAGTGATTAGGCAGATATGCTAAACTTTGCAGCTTACAAATTCGCTTCCTACTGGTCCATGCAATCTTGGATGTTGCTGGTATTCCCAGTCCACGCTTGTGGAAGTGGCCCTTAATCTCCAGTTCTCACTGAACTTGCACCACAAGTAAGGATCTAGGATTCCTGAAAGAGCATTGACTTTTTATGTTGTACTGACACAGCCGCAATCAGCTCTTTTCCCTTGATACAAAAAGGGAACTTTTGCTGCTGCTAAAGTGTTTTTTATGTGGTCCATGATCTCCACAACATGAATCCACCTCTCCCAACCACTGGAAACACTGAAAAATAATTTCTTTCAAAACCAGAAAAAAATAGAAGGAAAAAAAAAAGTAAAAAGAAAAAGAAAAAAGAGAGAGAGGGCAGGAACACATTGTGGATGAGAAAAGATTGTTTCCTGTTATAGGGATACAGTACAGCAAATCAGAACAAATTAGTTTCATATTGGTGGCCAGCAATGGATTCCACAGTTTAGCATAATTATAGCTTATTTTGTTCTGCATATTGGACAAGGTAGCCTAAGCTTAGCCAAGGAGCTACTTTGAAGAAATGCTCTGACCTTAGCCAAGAAGCACACAATTTGGGATTTTTTTTTTTAATACAAAAAAATCTGGTGGTTCTTTTTAATAAATTGCAAAGAAGACAAATATAATCAAATTGGCCTGACCAATAAAATCCAATGAAATTAAATATCAGTTACCTGGAAAGTAATTTGTTTATAGAAAAGTAGCACCTCGTCTGGCTTCAAAGCATGAGAGGTATGACAGAGCTACTTTATTCATGTTATTTTGCACTTTCCAATCCCAGTCTGTGTTTGGGTGTAGCCCACTGAAAAGGTGTCTTTTACTAGGAGATGCTGAGACTTTATGTAAACAACTCAATCCGTTGCATAAGATGATGCCATTTTTCCTGAAAGGCAGGAAACTGCTGAGCAGTTTTAAATTGAAAACCACTTTACAATTAAGAAATAAACCTGCCAAGATCCCCTAAAAACATGCAGATAACTGCATCAAACACTGCAGTGAGGTAGAACAAAAAGCCTCCTCAAGTTCTCTTTGCAGGAACAGATCCTACAGTACTATGATTCAGCAGTGTGCCCATTTCTATTTTGTTAGGATAATTTTCCTTGTCTTAAAAGTTACTGTTACGAAAAACAGGTAGACAGATAAGGACAGATGTCATGTAGACCAAAATGTTTTAAATATAATTCATTGTGTTGTCACTGAATCTGATTACACTTGCTTCATTATTCAAGACACCAACATTTTCCTTGAGGAACTCTGAAAATCAGATCATGTATTTACAAGATCATTCTTCAGTTATTCCAAGACTTGCTTACTGGCAATATTTTTGCAAGTTAAGCATAAATTCTAGTTGATACATGAAAAATGTGCAGGAGTAAAGGTGTTTTTTGACTGCTTCTGCTTTTGATGAATTGCTTACAGCCAGATTTTTCTATAGGGGTTAAAAAAAGAAAAAAAAAGTCGTCAAAATATCAGAAGTGGCTGACTATAGTTCCACTACTAGTCCACTAATAGGCACCTAAAATGATTGCCTGTTTTCAGTAGGGCTGTGAGCCTGACAAGGGTACTTTTTATTCTTTTTAGGTTTCCCAGTAAGAATCTCGATTCTATATGCTCACTTTGATCACATTGTCCCACATGACTTAAAATGCAAACAAACCTCCCATAATACTGAAGGGGCATTAACTGATCTCGTCTGGATGCTGCACAGAAACTGAATGGTCCTTGCTTATTTGATTGGCGAAACTATCATTCACTAATTTATGAGGTAAGGGAAATTTCCACCACCTCATCTGAGAATTTGTTTTCTCACATTACTAGGCCAATGACAAAGGTGAATTTATAACCCTTATCTCACATGAATTGACAAGAAGTGTGCTCCCTGGATTTTGGGATCAAAAGAAGTGAGAAAGCACAAGATTTATGTGTCAGTGGTGTACATGACTCTAAAGTAGCTAAGTAGGTATGTGTATCCAATGGCTCACAAATAGAAACAGAAACAATAAAAAAAATGTGCAGTGCACTTGGAAGTACATTTGATGGTCTCCACTAAGGACATAGTGCTTTATCCAACTATAGTATTTAATGGTGGCTAGCTTTTAGCTCCAGTTTAAAAAAAAATCTCAAGAAACACAACTTGGCATGAGCTGAAAATGTCAAAAAATGGGTAGTTCACTTCCACTGAATTCTTTGGGTGAACTACCTTTTAGGTAGAAAGAAGAAAAAATAAAAGAAGTTATTTGATCCTTTTTCCAAAAATTGCTAATAAAATATGCACCAACACCTGGCAAAAGGGTTCCTTTCAACTGGATCTTTAAGTTGTGGGTTTCTTTATATCCATGGGAAATGAGTACCAAAGTAGTGCAAGCCTTGTTCCATAACCTCCAATGGTAGAGCCTGCAGTTCAATGATTCCTAATTCTAGGGTTGGTTCAGGTTTTTTTTAATGGCTCAGAAAGAAAACTAGGCCAGCTGCAGCTCTGGGCAACAATTCCATCCACAATATATTTTCCCGTTGCTGCTGTTGTTTTTTGTTCTTTTAATGAAAAACCAAAACATCAGAATTCTTTTTTTTTCTTTAAATCCAAAACCTAATAAAATCATGTAAGCATGATTTTCAGATGAAACCAAGCTGTATTGGCAGAAAACTCTACAAAGTACCAAGGTAAAGATGAATGTACATCACTTGTAAATGACACAGCCTATCTAAGAATATAATGACTTTTCTGATAGTATCTCTAAGAAAACTCTTATATCAGAGGAATCCTCAGCAGATAAGAAAATTTCCTCTATGCCAGAAGTGTTGAATAGAATTGTAGATAGATAATATAATGTTGGAGAAAACATGGAGCTGGACAACAGTTAGAAACAGCTGAATTACAGATGCACCCTCGTATCTAGAACAGAAGAATTATTTAGATTTAAGTTTTCGTTATATACATGAGCTGCCCCTAATTTCAGACATTCAAGTTAGAACCTGAGTGTTGAGGTAATAATTCTGATTTTTATGATCACAAATTATATTAATGCATTTAATGCTATCATGACTGCTCTTCACCTGCAAATACATAAAATATGCAGCATTTTGACACACACAGCATTCAAATTCATTGGAATTTTAGGATAGATTCAGGGAAATACATTTTGGGCAGATATATTTAATTATGTTATTGTTCATATTAATTATTAGAGAAGTAATAAATCACTGTAACCAGAAAAGTGGTCAGGAAGTATGAAAAATGAGTTAAAAACTAGGGAAAAAGAGCAAATGAAGAAGCTGCTCAGAACCATGGTATCCATAAACCATATGGAATAAGTTATGAGGGAAGCTATTGAAACAATGAACATAAGTAGTTTCAAGAGACACTTAAATTATTTCCGAAGGAAGAGGCAGAGGGGAAATTGTTAAAAAGAAAAGAAAAATAAAGTGGAAAAAAGACCAATCAAATGAGAAATCTGTTGGACAGATGGTCTTCCTTTGTTCTTAAATATCTTCATTTCATAAAATTGAAAATTAAAGTAAAAATTTAATACTACATTTGCCCAGTAGCCTGAATTAAAAAAAAAAAAAAAAAAATCTCAGCCCTAATTTTAGTTTCATTGAATTAATCATTCAGTGACAAACCCAATTTGTCTTTGGAATATATGAGCACGTATCTTGTTTTACATTTCCCAGAGTAAGATGGGCTGCAGCTTCAGGCACTACATTTATAGCTTAATTAATCTCACCTAATTTCAGATCCTTTAGTGAAGCATAGGCTCCTTGACCAACTCCTGCTGATGACCTGAACCACCCCTGAGTTCCAAACAGATCTAAACCACCAAGTGGGTGCCTATTACTGCCAATGATGTGTAAGAAGACACATCAGGAGACAGAGGATAGCTCATCCAGAATGAGTACAGGTCAAGGTCATGACTCATCTTGTGCTCTCCAAGATACATGAGGATAGGGAAGATAAAATGACGAAATGAATATCTTCTGCTACATCCTGCAAGACTTTGTGTCTCCAAGCACAAATGAGTGCATTGATACCAGCACAGATGCACTGATCCATCCATCAAGGCAACAAAATGTTTCATTATGTGTTTCTTTGCTACCTGACAACATGGTAGTTTTCCCAAGAAATGGCTTATTTACAAGTCATTTTAGAGGACTTTAAACTTCAGGTTATTTGCATGAAATGGTAATAAATGAAGCCTGTTTTGCCCTAGATGTCTTTCTTCATAAGTTGTAGCCACATGGTATGCAGAAATGATCATTGCATGCATGTGTGAGCATGTGCATGTGTATTTCCAGATGCTTTCTGCTTTAAGAATTCACAACTGGAAAGAAAAATAGTAAGCATAACCAGTTTGTTCATTTGGTTAGTTGTTTTTTTATGTAGTGTTCTTCAATGGATATTGAATAGCAATAAATCACCTGCCCTTCTACAAAACAGCCTGTTTTGAGTTGGAAAAAGCTCAATCATTTCCTCTATCCATCAGCTTTTTTATCTAGGTTCATTAAAGGTGGGTAGAGTGTTCTCCCTCTCCTTCTGCTGATTTTCCTTCTTGTTTTAAGGCAATAAGAGGTATAAACAACATCTTAAATTTTTATGGACAGATTATTGGTTACAGGTCTCCTGATGCACCTAAGGATGGCTGATTCTCTACTCTAGATGTGGAGCTGCCATACAGACTAGAACAACCTCCAGCAGTACTTGAGAGGCTCCTTTGTGCACTCCCACAAGCCCAGCAAACACAAGGGATTGAATGTCATATCCTGATCAAACAAAAACATGTTGTTCCATATACAGAATGGGGAGAATAATTGGCACATGAGTCCTTGTATAAGACCAGAAGAGTATAAGCTAGCCCTAGCAGCGACCCTTAAATTACAGTCTCAGACTTGATTTTTTTCTGTTTGGAAGCTTTGTGAGTCCCACATATAAAATAGTAAGAACTAAGAATAAGATTTCAGAACTATGCCACCAAATAGTAGTTATCCCAGAATAAAAGTTTGCTGGCCATTTGCTTGGGTGTATATTTAGTGACTGCATTTTTTCATACAGCTTCTTTCATTGCTGGTAGGAATTTGATAAGCCACCAGAGAAAGAAATGAATGAGTGATTTAATTTCAAAGGCATCTTACCAGTGGGCTACCATCAGTCCAGCGGAAATCACGCTCAAACATCTTGTCATTGAGGCCAATCCACTGGTAGTCATGCCCAATGCCTAAGGAACCAAAGGATATTTTTATTAACCTTCCCATAAATGGAAGAGATTTCACCAAAGAAAATTAAAAGAATTTGCACAGAATCAATCAGACATCATGTTCTTAAAGGTTCTCCCACTCATTACACAAACTATTTACAGACTGGTTTTCAACTTTCCAATTTTATTTTGGAGTGTCTATAAAAATGCAGATTCTCACCTAACAGTTTAAAACAAACCGGTCTCTTCCCTCCTGACATCATCTCCCTAATAAAACAGATTATTTTCCTACCTGAGCGCATTTGAGGTGGGGGAGGGAGGGCGGGGGAAGGAAAATAAGAAATAGTAAAAATAATAAAAGCACGTATTTTAATCTATTTTTTCAAGTTTCGGTTAGGCTATGACCAGCGTTGTCTAGACTGTGCAACAAAACATACAGGAACTACTTCTTTATGTCTACTCAATGCAATATGTGGTTGTGTGGTCATTGATGTCAGGTGCACAAACTATCCAAAGGTTCCAAAATAAAAAAGATTTCATCAATTTCCAATGCCAAAACAATGGTTCTTGTTCTTATCCTCAAAACCTAAGTGTTTTCAATGTAACTTATAATAACTTAATTGCGATAAGTTTGGCTGCAAAAGTAAACATGAAGAATACAAAGTGTGCATTTTAAACATTCTAAAAGTATATTTTAAGATGGAAATGTAAAAGGCTGAGTGATCAGGAGGATATTTCACTAGCTCTGAGCCCTCAGTGCCAGCTTTTTTTTAGAGGAATCCTAACAGTACATACGGTTCACAAAGATCTGTTCCTCATGAGACAAGATGCTTGTCAAGTGTGCTCCCTGGAGACGGCATTCCCTTTCAGCCGTGTCCCACGTACGCCGATGGGCAAAGTATTTGTAGCACTGTCCTTGGAACTTGTGCCAGCCATAATCACAGGTCTCTGTGTCTGTGACAAGCAAATAAATCACTGTCAGTGTGTGTGAAACAGAGGCATGTTCCATGCAAGTAGATGGATTTTCCGCAGGGCAAACATTCAAGAAGATACACACCCATTAAGTAGTACAAATGCAAACCTTCCACACTCATTCTTGAGACCTCACTGCATCTTAGGTAGTTCTATTTACCCAGTTTCAGTACAAGCTGCAAGATTACTTATGTAGGAAGTATAATTGCAACTGGCAACTTTGTAAACTTCCACTGATAGAATTGTGCTGTATATGGACAAATTTAGGATATCTTCAGCCCATAACTTTAGATAAAGGAACTACCCAACAAGTTTTATCAATCCCCAAACAAACCCGTGCCTGAAAGCAACTGTCTGGCCTTTCCAGAGACATAGATACATTCTGGGTATGAAATTGTATTTCTTATTTTCAGTAAGTCAGTATAGTCAATAGTGAATACCATGCTTTGGCCAAAAGGGATCTTCCTGCATATAGTACAGAAAAAGCCAAATACTACAGAACATGTCAAGGATATATGATTGCAAGTTCTTTGTCAATGACATTTCTTAGGTTTGAGCAGCTACAAACTGAAAGACAACTGTGTAATAATTTTTCTCACAACACACAGCTGGTTTTTAATTTGTAGCAGGATGAGGAAATTCACATCCTTAGGCACTGAAGTGTATATATATTTTTTTCTTTTTAAGTTTTTAAATCTTCACGGATAATAACTAAACTGTACATATGCATAAACATTTAAAAATACAAGCATATCACTTCAGAGGCTTATCAGAATTTCTCTGACGATTTCTGGTAATGCTAATAACACAGCAATCATTGTCTTAGGAGTCTGGTATCAAAAAACATTTTCTGAAAGTCATCAGTACAGACATAAATGTATCAAATACAAAGGCGTAATAGAGCTTACAATGATTATCTGTGTTCAACAAGTTAAGCTGTAGAAAACTGCTTGTGCCTTGAGTAATCCCAGCTATGAAAAAGGAATGTAATCTATACTACCAGCTTCTTAGTTTTTTATCTTTTCCTTCTTCGTATGCTATATGAGGTACAGGATGCTTTAATCTCTGGCATCTAGGCCTTTTTAAAGTTTAGTCTGCCTCTAGAACATTTGTTTAACCACACAGTGCTGACTAACAGTGCTATGTCCTTTGTGAAGGCTCTTAAGGTTCTATTAGTCATCTTGTTCAGGGACTGTTTTGTCCCACAGGAAAGCAGTCAGATAATAACAAGCAGCATTGCATGCTGAGAAAATCGTGGCCAGAGAGCATTTCCAGGCTATTCTAATCAAGTTTTCCCTGGCTTCTGCTAGGGAAGAAGTCCACAATTCAAGATAAGATCTACTGAAAGGCACACAGGGGAGACAAAGAGGCTTGAAAACACAAAACCTAGAAGGCTCAGTTTGAAGAATGAGATATAATGGCCTGAACATGAATCATAAAGTTTCTTTTCTTAAGATAGAAGATGCCAGAGAGTGACATAGATATTCTTAGTTGCAACTCATGCACTGCAGTGCACATACAGCTCCTCTCTTTTATCATATATGGCACATTATTTTCCAAAAGGGAAAAGTTGAATAACTCCTGCATGTGTTTGTAGCCTAAATCTACAAAGACAGAAAAAACAGGGCTGAAGGCTACAAAATACACAGAATTTTTAGAAGGGGAAGAGAAGTTTTTTGGGTTATTTTGGCTTGGGGCAGGGGAGATTGTTGGTTTGTATGGGTTTTTTGTGAGAGGATAGATTGATCATGAGAGAGGAAAAAGGTATGGGAGAGGGATAGTCAGGAGGCTAAAGCATGAAAAAGGCAAATCAGGTAAAAATGTGGGGACCTTATCATCTCTGCAGTACTTTGTCCTGTGTGTGTATCTTATTACATTAAAAATGCTGAAAGGGTGACAAAAACGTAAGGCTTCCACATGGGTATAAGTTTTTAATGTCTTTACTGAACCAATAAAATCTAATCGCAGGTGGCTATAAATTTCCTGAACCAATCACCTGTGAACAGAGTAGGTGCAAGCACTTACTGAATACAATGTTTCATGTTCATTGTATACTTATCCTGGGAGGTAATCACACATTTCCATAACCTTTTTCCAGAACATGATGGAAAGACTGAAACCCTGCTTGCCATATTTATGGTGTTTTAAAAGTTGCCTGGCTAGTCTTAAGATTTCTGACAATTTCCAGGCTTTCTCAGTGATGTGGTGCGAGGAGTTACGTACATAGCTTCTGTTCTCTTTACCTGGAATTGTATGTCTATAACAACATCTCTAAACACTGCATTAAGAAAAAATATCTCTGTAGGTTTAATACATAGATACACTTTTATCAACAGCTGCAATAAGCTGCTGATAGTAGGTCCATTGTCTTTAAAGAACTTCCGTAAGAGGCTTGAGGAAAATAAAGACTGAACACACAGGTACTAGAACATAATGAGAATCTTAGTCAGTGGTGAATTTGCTTTCTGTCTGCCTTCAGCTAATGAACAAATGCCTAAGGCCCATTAGCCCACACATCTTAAAGAGAAACCCATTTTCCTGCAAAATATTCAAAATAAACCCTTTCAGCTGAAAGACATCAATTAGAGACCATCTGTTTTCAGAAAGTATCTTTGCTGAGCCCTTCTCTAATACTTCCATCCCAAGCTACCAAGCTCTGGGAATAAAGTGAATCAAATGAGACCAGAATAATCACAGACATTTGAACAACGAACTTGGGTTGTAAGAAAACATTCTTCCTGACATGTTTTTAAGAAACATCCCACTTTTTTGTTTTCAGAGCCTGGAAGAGAACAGCTGGTTGTATTATCTCAAAGAAGCATGTCCCATAACAAACACATATGTGCCATTTTGGCACACAGGCCCATGCATGCAGCTGCATTTGGTAAACAGGCTAGCCTAGGTGCACCTGCAGAGATCATGCAGCCAAGAAACCCAAACCTGAAGTTTAACACACAAATGCTGCCCCTTGAAAGCAGGTAGACACCAGTTAGAATAGCAAAAGCAGAAAAGGAAAAGGAAACTCTAGCCAGCCAAGGAAGGAAGAGGAAAATCTAAACAGCTGTTCATCCAGTTCTTGTAAAGAACATTTAACTGGTAACTGAGAGCTCTCATAAGGACTTTTCACAGAGGGACTGGTTTTCACAATGGAAAGACTGATGACTCTCCCAGAGTAAGTCTCACATCAAGATCTACTGCAGCCTGCAGTCATGCTTTGAAAAAGCGTTTTTGGGATATTTCTGCATTTTAAGAAGTAATGTTCAAATGTCACCAAGTGACATGCAGAATATACATTTATACTTTGAAAAGAGACATGGTAGGCAAAAAGGTACCCAGAGGTACTCCACTCACTTTTAATCTAGTCTGAACCAGAAGTGATGCTGCCTTACTGAGTTACCAACCTAGTTCAAAAAGGAAACACTCTCAGCTACTCTATTTCTAACATCGGACCACTTTAGCTCTTTTCAGGAAGAAGTTCCTGGGCTCATATTGTCTGCTGCACTGTTTCCACTTGTGTCCTGGGTTCAGCTACAGCAGTCATTTTTTCGCCTTCTTAGTAGCTGGGGCCGTGCTGTGTTTCTGACTTTCAGTCTGGGAACAGTGCTGATAACACCGATGTTTTTAGTTGTTGCTCAGTAATGTTTACTCTGACCAAGGACTTTCTCAGTCTCATGCTTTGCCAGAGAGGAGGGGAAGCCAGGAGGAAGCAGAGGCAGGACACCTGACCCAAACTGGCCAAAGGGGTATTCCATACCACAGCACGTCATGCCCAGTATATAAACTGGGGAGAGTTACCCGGAAGGCCCAGATCGCTGCTCGGGTCGGGCTGGGTATTGGTCGGCGGGTGGTGAGCGGTTGTGTCCTTTTCCCTTGTTATTCCTCTTATCATTATTATTGGTAGCAGTAGTGGTTTGTATTATACCTTAGTTACTGGAGAGCTGTTATCTCAACTCGTGGGAGTTACATTCCTCCGATTCTCCTCCCCATCCCTCCGGGAGCGGGGGGAGGAAGAAAAAGCGGGGGGAGTGAGCGAGCGGCTGCGTGGTTCCAAGTTGCCGGCTGGGCTTAAACCACGACAACTTGGCAAGAGAAATGTCTGTCAAGGAGCCAGTTACAGCTCACTGAGTTGCAGGACTGCATTCCCACACCCTATCCTGGATCACCCTGAAGGCTCCTCTAACTTGTACCTCCTGCAGGAGCTCCCTGATGTTAAGCTGCACTATCCTATTTTCACAACCCCTCCTAACACTGACAAGCTTAACACGTCAGCTGAAGATCCCCTAGTCTAGAAAAGTCTCATGGAAGCACTTGGTTGAAATTCTGAGCTCTATGTTTTTTCTACGTCAGTGTTGTGGGACCTGGACATGGTGGAGTTGTCCTCTACTTTGAGCTTTATTTCCAGAGTCAATGCATGCTCGCTGCTACCCACGGCATTATGAATACTCAGCACTGTGCCTAAGGCAGCTCTTCAGCTTGGCTTTTTTCAAAGCTTTCTAAAACAAATAGTATATACATTGGAGGAAAAAACCTACAAAAGTAATGAAATATAATCTCAGTGTGCTCAACTCCACCTTTCCTGTGGCACTGAGGTACGCACTCTGTCGTCCTGGCTGGTCTTTAAATCTAGTGAGGTCAGGACTGGTGCCTTGAAATAAAGCCTGCTTGCCAGACAGCCATGTCTGAATTGCCAACACGGTTTTATTTTGTCTGGTGGAGTGGAAATTTGGCACTAAGTGCTTTTCCTAAGTCCCAAACCACTGTAGAACTTTAAGTGGAGGAAATTTAAATTCCAAAGCTGAGCGAGCAGGGCTCTGGTTCTGATTGACAAATGAGGAAATGTTCCCATTAACCACCTAAAATGCACTCTCAGGTTGGTCATAAAAAGCAGCTGAAAGCTACCATGGTACTCAGAGCTACTCTCTATTATAGATATGCTGGAACGAGAGAGAGGAGGAAGGGAGTTAGAACATTTATTTCTTTTGTTGTGAAAACACTGTCAGTTTATAATTTGGGAGAACAGATTGGGAAAGCCCTTTCAAATCACAAGATTAGCCAGTCTACTGAAAAAGTTAAACAGCAAAAAGCAGTGGAGTTGATCAGCTTCAAGAATTCTCAGCTCTAACAAACAAATCTCTATGAGTTGAGCTGGAAGAGTTTGCAAACTACTTTTCACTGCACTGAAGATGGAAAAAAAAACCCATGAAAAAAACCCCAATGTTAATTAAACAAATTCAAAGGTCTAGTTCATTCACCTGTGACCAAAACCATTCAGCTAAAGGAAAAAAGTATTCTCACAAGCTTTGGAAAATATCCTTAAAAACACCATTTTTTTTTTCCCTAGAAATATCTGCATTAATTTTACTGACAACAGATTTTGCTACCCTACTCCTCCACCTACATGAACATATTGAGTAAACATCTTGCACTGCAAATATTTCTTGCAAGTACAGTGGGATTTCTTGCAGGCAATGTTCTATTACAGAAATTTGGATATTTAATCTGATTTCTGCTGTCCAGTTAGAAAGCCTTTGACAACTTGCTTGTAATTGTGATCCTACATCTACTTTGCCCAAAATAATTACAGAACAAATCAGTTTGAAAATTCTGGGATGAAGTTGTGAAGGCTATGGTCCCTAGTGGATGGGTATATGATCTGGCACATTGAGTAGGCTATTCCTACTTTTTAGTAAAGCCTGTTGGAAGTGATGGATTCTGATATGACTTTCACATTGTATTTTACTTTTTTAAGAGAGAAGTTTGATCAGAGAGTAACTCTGCTCACACTCGTTATCCCAGAAGCATCTCTACAGTAATGAGAGCACCTTGCTATGTGTATTCCCAGTAATTTGTAAGCCAATAGAGGCCAGCTGTGCTTGCCTTGGAGCCACCTGAAAACTGCGTAGCTGTTATTTTGACACAGAAACTACCCCACTATAACCATTTATATTTGGTACAGCAGTAATGTTACTTCCAATCAGGTTAGCACATGGATAGAGTTTGTTCTTATCCATCTGCAAAAGATGGTGCAGTTGTAACCTTAAGCAAAGAGTCCTGAGCCACAAATCATAGGAGTCTAACATGCTCAAAAATTGTAATCTCTCCTCACCACTGATGGCTCCTCATATTTTTACCGTTTCTTCCATCCTCTCATTTTTAGGAGGGTTTGCCTAGTTTCTCAGAAGAGTATTAAAATGGAAAGAGATGACCTCAATCAACATAGATTAAAGAATACGCATTACCTTGTTCACAAAGAGCACCTATATAACTTGGCAGACACAAGCAAGTAAAGGTATTGAGGCCGTCTATACACGTGGCTCCATTCCGGCACGGGTTAGACTGGCATTCATCAATATCTACAACATAAAGATAAAAGTGTTTTTATAATCCACCCCCCTCCTAGAAGGGAAATGTTCTTCAGACCTAGTCATACAGTCATGACTATGACTGGACCTAGTCATATGAGGACCAGTTCAATCCAGAATTATTGCAAAAGATCCATGCGAATGGTTTATTTGCATAATAACTGATTTCACTATGCCCAAACTTCCTCTTCATCCACAAGCCAAGCAGGAGTTTCCTTAGGAAATGTGACATTACTAATCCACGGTTTTATATCCTGCACTCTGACTCCCGAGTTCTTGAAAACTATCCCAAGAACTATCCCAAATATTAATGTTTATTTGGTTTTATGCGATGTATTTGTGAACTTAATCTAATGAATTCTAGGTCATGTAGTTCATTTACAACCCTTACATTTGTGTCTGTACGTAGTTGTGCACTCTATGGGGAGAGAGAAAAGGGGTATAAGCAAACCTCCTCTTTATTGTTCTCTTCTTAATAAGGCCTCACTATAGAATTTTTCAAATGTCTCTGTATTCTTTGACTTCAAAACACAGCACTTCTGCAGATCTCACATATGAAGGCTTTATGCGCAATAAGTGTCTAGATTGCATGAGCTTACCTAATTCACACTGCTCGCCGTTGAAACCTGGCAAACATGTACAGATGTAAAATGAACCACGCGGATAGCACGTACCACCATTAAGACAGGGATTGCTTTTGCATGGATCTTGGCCTGTTGAATGAGTAGAAAAAGGAAATTGACTCTATACCTTCAAGGAACTGCTGTCTTTTTGATTTCTTGAAAGAAGAAATCGTTCTTCATTTCTGCATGGATGTAGCAGGCTTTACTGTAGTTACAGAAACTCTACTAATATAATAGACTAAGGAGAGTAAGATTTTTTTATATAGTAGTAAAACTTATTTTCAGGCATTGGTATTTTCAACTTTAACGACAACATGGCATTTACTATGAACCAGTATAAATAATTTTTAGAATTACATTATTTCATAACAAATTGTGCTGTATTTGGCTGCCTTGCTATTCTATTGAAGGTTTAGTTTGCATGACATGGTAATTAATTATAGCTGAAAATAGTTAAACATATGCAAAATGAATGGAAAATGCTTGCTTTTTTTTTTTTTAAGCAGGGTTAGTTTATATGGAATGATCGGGTACACAGAACATACTGTCTGGTTGCTGTTTTTTCATTTTCGTATATTTAATCAATCAATGCCCAAAAGGTCTTATTTCTTTGAAAGAATACTTTCACACATGCATATTCCCACCTTTCTTAAAAACATGTTTCAAGAACACAAATAAAGGTACTGAATAACTGAATTAAACATAAAGATAAATGCTTACCTGCTGTGAAATCCCCAGTTGTTATGGGAGTTACCATTTAAACAGCTTTTCCTTGCAGAGCTTTATGCCTTCTAGTGATGTTTATTTCAGCTGAGTTTAGAAACCTAGGTATTTGCATTTTATTTAATGCCTAGGAGCAATTAACAACTATGCACCAGATAACCATTTCTAAGTATAAGTATCTCAGAGTCAGAGGATAATCAGGAAGACAGCCCTTCTGGGGCACAAGAAGAAAACCTTGGCTTTGGAAACTTTAAGAAATGGGAGAGTTCTGTAACCTAAATTAATTTAAAGACATGAGAAAAGTTTAGATATTTGATTACATTTTTCCAAAACAATCTGACTGTTTTTTGAAATAAAAGGTACGTAACATCTATTTTACCCTTGACAAATTAGACATTCAAAGATGTCTTCTTAAAGTACTAAGTTCCCTATCTAGTCACTGGAGAGCAGAAGGTTCAATTGGAAGCCTCCACATGAAAATTCTGTCTGCATAAGTTTGGGATTGTAATTTAGTGGGCAGGATTTTGCTTTGGAGGTTTTGAAAAGAGTGACATTTAAATGACATTTAACTAAAAGATCTGCAATTTGTAAGAGACAGACACAACCACTGAAAGTTACAGACAGGCTGAAAACATGAAGTCTCAGTTTTCTCTTGTCTGAAAAGTTATCTTGCAGGCTAAGAGAAATTATTTTTTATAGACAATTCTGATCCTAATATACACACTAGATCCACTCTCTAAGTCAACTACAAGATATTGTAAAACAATCCTACCTATAAACCAATTGTATAAGTACTGTCATCATGCCAACACAGAAAAGCTCTCAGACAAAATTATCTGAAATTGGAAAATTAAATAATTACAGCTGAATTCTCTATCACAATCAATGTTACCTTCCTGTCTTTTAGAACTGGCTGGTTACCTCAAGTCTGACCCAAAGCTCCACAATGCAAACACTCAGAAAAAGTCAGTGAGATTGAGATTTGGTCCTCTCATCCTACTTCACTTTGTAAGGGTTACAATCACGTGGATTTCAAAGCTTGAGGCTCATGAGTTCTGCTGTTATTTCACACAGTGCTCTGATTGTCATACCTCTTGTCAGAGTTAAGACACACATTTACATGTACCAAAACAAGCATATACACACTGATTGTATTTGGAAGTTACCTGGAATTTGCACTGCTGTGCCTTCAACTGAACCCACACTGGTGCCAATCAGGAAATCTGATCCATTAGTGACTTCAGGAAGGGAAAACGATGAAGTTACAAGTTCAATAGTGTTTGGCTCCTCAGAGGTTATTGTAGATTGCTCATTTTGATATGGACTATTTCCAGGAGCAAAGCTGTTTGTTGCAATGTTAGAAGAAATTGTTGTGATCTCCTCTTGACCAAGCAAAGCTGATTGTATTTCTGTGTTTACATCCAAAGGTTGTGAAGATGAAGCTAGCATTGTAACTGCTTCCTGGTCAGGTTTAAATACTTCACTTTCAATGCTATTGGGTGAATCTGAAACAGGTATGGAAAAAAGCCATGGGATCTCTCTCTCAGTATTTCTGTCATCTTCTTGACGGGGATTGTTCACTCTCCCTGGGGAAGCTTCAACTTTTACTGTGCTAACATTTGGAACATCTGTGCTCACTCTTTCTCCAAAATTCAGAAAAGCAGTAGGCAAGACATGTATTGATGGAGAATCTCCAGAAACAGTAGCTTCATCCTCAACAGCCAAATCAGAGGTTTCTGTCTCCTCTATCCTGTCTGTTACAAAACTGTTGAAGTGAAGAGTACTTTCAGTAGTTGTGTTTTCTGAAACAGGCTTGGCAGAAAACTCCAGCAGAGAAGACTCTGTTCTGTCGAGAAGGTCTGTGGTGGGTGGTTTATATGTTGCTGCAATATCAGAACTGACCTCTTTGAAAGTTTCAACTGATGAATGATCAGGCTGCTCTGAATCTTTTGAAGATGATGTACTTGGAATGATTATATCAGAGTACTCAGATACTCCGTTAACCAATTGAACAGTCACTGAAGATTTAGGAGTTTGAGGTACAGAATAAAAGCCTGAATCTGTTTCTTCATACTCTGCTGATGCCGATTTTGTGTTTGTGTATACTGTGGGACGCTTTTCTTCGTTCTTGCTAGATGATGCAGTTGTCATTTGGGATGTATGCTGTGTGGTGACAACAATTATATCAAGCATGTCAGTTGTCAAAGCCTTTTCTGTTTCAGTAGTTAAAACCGGTGTAAGAGAGGGAATCACAGGCAGCTTATCATCCAGTTCTTCTCGTCCTATTCCGGAAAAGCCAGAGACAGAGATTGTTTCACTTTCATCTGCTATTACTTGGTTGTTTGCTGAAGTATTCAGCTTGTAGTTGTCATCCGTTGTGCTTGTTACAACATGTTTAGACTCATGAAGTACGTGAGGGCTTGCCAGTGATGGCACTGTAGGAAGGAAGATGCCCAGTTCAGAGAGTTTGGTAGTGATGAGAGTTTCTGTTGCAAGCTTCATTGTACTCCCTGAACCCAGATCCTTGTCATCTGATTTTGGTCTGTGCCCAGCTGTTACTGATTCACTGCTTGGCTGACCAGAATTAGTTGAAGAAAGACTATCAGATCCAAGTGTCCTCTCTTTGGTTACAAAAATTTTAGGTGTTGATTCGTATTTTTCCTCTTCAGCTGTCATGGTATCATCACTACCATACGTCGAGTGTATAACAAGATTTGGCATTGTCTGCACACTTATTATATCTTCAGGCATTGATTTTGAGTGATCCATGTCTATAATAGTTGCTTCTTCAGATGGGATTTGAAGTCGCTCTTCAATTAGTGTAACATCACCATAAACAGAAATGTTCAATATAACACTTCTTTTGTCATCAATCACGGGGATATTTTTCTCATATATCCCAGTATCACTTGTTAGCTCTTCTGATGTAGCTGTCTTTGGTTGAACAGCAGATGGATTTGCCACAATCTCTTTATCTTCTGTAAAAAGGGATCCCAGTCCTGTGGTGACAGTCTGTGGTCCATCTATTGGTGCCTCTGTTGTTGTAACTTCAGAATAAGATTCCCCAGGAACACTAGATGAAGCATTTAGTCCTACCTTTGACACAGGGGATATTGACAAATGAGTAAACATATCCAAAGATGAATCCAAATCACCAGCCAGGCCAGAGCCTTCTCCAGAGCTTTCAGGTAATACTCTGCCTGGCATTTTTGTTGTTGAGGTCACAAGCGATTCTTCTTTTTCAAGACTAGGAGTTCCGCGCAGTATTACAGAAATGGGAGTTACACCATGTTTCATCAGTAAATGTAAAGTTTCCTCTTGAGAAACAGCTTTAGCAGTAGATGTTGTCCCACCTGTTTCATTTTCTCCTTTCCTATAGTTAGTTTCCTTAGCATGAGGTTTTTCAGTCACAACAAAATGATGTGTCATCTCTTTGATCTTCTCAGAGATGAAGCTATTGGAACTCTTTTCTGCTAAAGCTGAGGAACTGGTGATCACTGAGCTGGGGAACTGGTTTTCTGTTTCTAACAGCAGCCCAGCTACAGCACTTGTAACTTCTTCATTAACTTCAACATCTGTTTCAGTGCTTCCTCTGTCAAAGTCTTGTGTCCTGTCAGTTGATAGTTTGGGACCCAAATTTGCAGGATGAGAAGTACGTGGATTTAAAGTACTCATGATTTCTTTGACAGCCAATGGCACTACAGCAGAAATAACAGCAAAGTCTACTCCTGACCCTTGTCCTGAAAAAAATGCATCACCGATGAGCTCATTATTTGTTAGCTTTTCTTCCTTAGGTGTCAGGAATGAACTGGGAATATCTTTAGTAGGGGAAATATTTTGTATTAACTCCTCCTTTTGCTCTGTATCTGTAACTGGAGAGCTTTCAATCTTTGCAGGTTCAGTTACTCTGTCGTCATTAAACGGCAAAAGTATTTTTTTAACAGATTCAGTTTCTAATTCCTTTTCTTCTGAATACAGACTGGCAGTTGGAACATTTAAAAATCCCAGATGTTCATGGGTAGCCTGTGTACTTATAAATAATGGGGCTGCTGTTGTTTCTTTAGAAGATTCTACAGCTTTTGCTGAAGTTTCCTGTGGCCAGTCTTCTCCAGAATATGTATCTTCCACCAAAGGAGTCTTTGTCAAAAAATCTCTCACTATCAGTTCATCAATTTTTTTCTCTTTCATTCTCATGTCAGTTACAGTTTCCATTGTGGTTGATTCATGTTCAGTACTTGTAACTAGCTCCCCAGACTCAGTAGTGAAGGCATAATTCATAGACAGTGTGCTGACAAGTTTTTTGTCATATTTCTCTTCTGTTTCTGGTTTGCCAGTGGGTGAAACTGCTGGTTTTGTAAATGATTCAATGAACATGTCTGCTTCCCCAGATCCCTGATCAATAAATGGGAAATTACCTCCAAGTATTTCTTTAATGGATCCATTAGACATTAGTTCTGTGGTGCTGCTGTCACCTTTGAATTCTTCTCCAGAGCCATGCTCAATCAGAAGAATCTTGCCTAATGAGACAGCTGAAGAACTAACTTCTGCATTTCTGCTTTCTGTAGATTCAATTATTCCTACTGTACTGCCAGTATCATGGGTCACCATGATGTCGTAAGGGTTATTACTAACCGCTGATTCTGGAGATGATGTGACCTCACCTGTTTCTAAATACTCAGTTTTAACTCTTGGTGCAACATGAGATATTATGCCTTTTCTAGAATCAGGACTAGATTTTACTTCAGAAGGAGCTGTATTAGCCGGTTCTGTTTCCTGTTTTTGTTTTCCCAGGTTTCCTGTACTAAACACATCCTGGGGCATCCGACTTGCTACTCCAGGCTCCTTTGTCAAGCTATCTGACCTAGTACTTGGAATTGATATTGCTGATTCATCTGGTCTTGCATGTTCTTCATATTCTACTGTTGCATTCTTCAGTAAAGTGTCATATATACTGTAAACTTTTCCTTCCTGCTTTTCTGTTTGAGTTACAGTGATAGGTCTTAATGGAACTGAAGTCAAAGTAGCAGACTCAATGGTAACATCTATGTCTCCAGAACCTGGATCAGTAAATGGGGAGTCAGTACTTACCACTTTTCTTGTGGGACCCCCTGAAAATACGTCTGCTGGTTCTTCTCCTGATCCTTCATTTATAAAAAGCTTCTTCTCTCTCAAGAGAGAAATGGTGGTAACCTTTTTTATTTCAGAACTCATGGTACCTGTTACCGGTACTGTTTTCCTGAGGGGGGTGGGCTCTTGACTTACAGTTCTGACTTCATTAGTAGTGCTCCTAAGTTCATTCAACTCTGAATTTCCCTCTGCAGCAGTAACTGAATAAACAGTGGTTTGTGTTTCTTTTTCATTTTTTATATTCTTTTCAGTTACAAAAGAGCTGGCAACTTCTTCTTCTGTAATAAACTCAGACACAGAATTGGTGGCAACAGTTACTTCAGGATTTTGATCAAAAGCGGAATACAGAGTGTTGATTCCTCTAGGCAAAGCAGAAGTGATTCCTGGAGTGGTTATAGAAATTTCTGTTGGCAGTACTGTTCCAGAACCCAGAGAAATATCTTGCATTGAAACTGCTTCTGTTACTGCTGTTTCCGTTGTCATGGCTGAAGTTATAGTGATGTCCTTTTCCATGTCTCCAGACCCTTCTAGAACTATGAAGGATGCAGCATTCATCTGGGGCTTTGCTGTATGACTTTCAGCAGGGAAGTTTGCATTAAGTTTAATAGTTGATATATAATGATTTCCTGGAGTAGGGGATGCCTTTTCTGGAATAACGTATTTCACACCTATGCCTACTGTAGCAGTATTAGAAACTGCATCCAGAGAAGCAGTTACAGCAGAACCTTCCACAGCAAATACAGTAGGAGCAGAAGTTATACCAGAATTTTTTTTACTGTCTTCCTTTCTTGGCATTGTCACAATTTCCGAGAAGACAGATCTGGATAAATCAGGTTCGGTGGAGCCATCTCCAGAAGATTCGTTAGTAATCAGAAGCAAGTTTTTTGTATCTTTAGTAGATGTCTCCTCAGTTCCATGCCATGTTACAGTCTCTTTATTTTTTTGCAGGGCCTGCTCATGTGAAGAAGTAATGGCTATTGATTTATCAGTTGTGGTAACTTCTGACTCACCACTATAAACAGGTTCTAACATTGCAACATCTGCTGTTGGTTGTGTAACTTCAAATGCCCCTGTCATTTCTCCAGCTTTGCTTGGTTGCATAGTACCAGAAGCTTCATTTTCAGGTATTATAAATGTATTTGTTTCATTGATTTGAGAAAAAGTTACATTTTTGGAATGTGCAACACTTTCAATTTGGTCACTTCTCGCTTCCTCAGCTTTTGTGCTCTTAGGTGCGCTAGTAACTTGTTGCTTTCCATTGATGAACTGCAAAGCTGGAGGAGTTGTAACATCAGTAGTATTTTCACAGTCTTCCTCTTCCTCAAACTCTACAAAGTTTGGAAAGAAAGGATCCAATATTATATATTCAGATGAATCCTGCACAGAGTCTGAAGTACAGGGTTCAGTCTGAGCTGATTCTGCATCAATGTGGGATTCATCTACTGCATGAGGAAGTATGTGGCGACTGAACAGATCCAAAAATTCATTCACCGGATGATCTGCAAAAAAAAGAGAGCTTTTCATAATCCCTAAGTGACAGCAACAGTTGTACATTATAATAGACATAAGAAGTACAAGCAACCCACTGGGAAAAAAAAAAAAAAACAAAAAAAAACAAACCAACAAAAAATTCAAAGTGAAATACAATAAATTCAGCAGGTTACTCTATTCACTCCAAGTTAAATGCCACCACAGTGTTTGACTTTCTAATTAAAACCTTTGTGTATATTGAACACATTGCTCATATAATGCTGTCCATTGCCATGCATGTTTGATCCTGATCCCACAAGTAAGCTAACTTATCCTACACTATTCAGGAGAGGTGAGAAATGGATGAGATATGGAAACCATATTTAGACCAACAGACTCTGGTCCCAGCCTGCAGTAACTGCTTCCATGGATCTGAGACACCAGCTAACCTTTAACAGAAATCCAATTAGACAAAACTAAGCAATGCAAAATCTAAAATAAATTCAGACATATAGAATATGTCCTTGCAACTCCAATTTTTCTCAGTATAAAGTAATCTAAATTCCTAGGAACACTATAAAAACTACATCAATTGTTCTACTCTTTACACTAGGTCAGTCAATAAAGTCTTACTTTGTAAAGTTGTTGTTACTTGGCAATGTAAAGCATTATAAAGCAAATAAGAAAAAATATCCCAGATTCAGAATCGTCATTTAGACAGTAATGTGAGTAAAGCCCAGCTATTTTCTTCTGCTTATTGCTCCTTTTGAATGATTTACACACTCCTACAGATCACAAACCTCTCAAATTTTTTTATAGGTGGCCAAGAAGATAAAGAGGAAGAAAGTTTTAAGTAGGCAAGGTTTTATCTGCAGAAGCCCTTGCAAATTCCTCTAAGACTTATGATCTCAAATTCCATAGACCCTGTTCAAATGTGCCTTCTCAGCACAAACATCACTTCAAACCATCTGTTCTAGACAATAGATGCTACCATTATTAAAAAGAGGATACAAGATTCAGCAAAAGGCCATATTTCAGGCTTGGCCAACTGGCTTGAAGCTGGAAACTTTGTGCTGAAACTTTATTCCACGAATATATCTTTCTTCTGAGTCTATGTTTACAAGCCATTTCCCCAAAAGAAAATTACTGTTTGTTGGTATAAACTGATGTTATCAGTGGAGCTCTGTCTACATCTGTCAGTAGAAGATCTGAATCAACAATAAAACTCTGTCTTAGAGCACTGTCAGCAATGATTGCTCCCCAAAGAACATTTGCAGTATATCACAGAACACAAGTTTTTAAGCAAATCTTTCTCATTAAAACTGTTTATAATACATAAAATTATAAGAAGCTGACAGGTAAACTATTTCATTAGTTTGAAGTAACTCCCCCACATATGAACATTGTACAACCTCTGTGACAACTGGGCCCTCAGAGATAGAATAATCAGGTGATTACTCTGGAAAAGAATGTATTAAATCACATTAAACTGACGCACAGCACTGTGAAAGGCTTGTGATTCCTTGGCTTGCAGTGTTCTGTGTGTGCAAATTGGCTGCAGTGTGGCTCTTGAAAAGGTCATTGCAACTCTATTGAGAATTAATGTTCTAATATCTCAGGCTGTGTTTACAACTAAACTCATGAAATATTACTGAATGTTCATTCTGCTAAACCTCCAGCTGAAGAGTAAATGGCAACTTCAGGTCCGTTTTACAAAGAACACACAATGAGGTGCCCTGAATGCAAGGATTTGATCTAATTTCTAAACAACTTGGGGAAAAATTAACATCTGTTCCAGTCTTGCAGAGAATAAATCACCTTCAACATTGTGTACTTCCACTAAAATATTCAGTATGAACGGCACTAAGTTCAGCGTTCCCAGTACAATACAAAAAATCTGGTTTTTACCTCATTTTTGCCTTGCTATTCCATAATACCCCAATAAAACCTAGTGTTTACTTCATGCTATGACAGCTCATTAAATGACTACAAGCAACTACAATCTCCCTCACAAGTGCTTGTTTTATAAGTTGTTTATGCAATGGTCATAAGAAAGAATTTCTCCCTGTTCTTTCGTCCAGTAGGTTAGAAATATTTACAGAGGCTGCCCAATGCCACAGAAAAAATATATCTTCTGTAGCCACTTACTTGAGTCTTCCCAGATCTCCTTTGAAGAGTTCATTCAAGCACAAAAGCAAGAATTTAGTTTTTTGTCCAAGATCTTCAATACGATGTGAAGAAGCATTTCTAATAAAATCACTTTCAGAATCCACAAATTTTAGCAAATAGCAACACTAGTCGTACTGAAGAAATACTTTCACAGAATTGTACACCTTCTTATCAAAACAGCATATGCAAAAATAAATGGGAATTCACTAACTGAAAGAGGGATGGCAAATTAGAGCTGCTAGGGAGCTTCGAGAGTTTGTGATTCTCAATAAATCCACAACAAAATAACTGCACCAATGTTCAGAACCAGAGAACTACATATGGAAATGTGCACGGACAAGAAAGATGGTTTACTGTGTGCACAACTTAAGAAGGAAATATATATAATGAACCTGGTATATAGGCTAATGTAACGTAAGAATTAACAATGATTCCATACACAGCTGTTAGGATTGTGTGCACAAAGCATGTAGCATGCTTTTGCACAGAAGTAGACCTTAAAAAAAATACAAAACCTGGATGGAATTGGATAGGCTGTAATTTGTAGGAGGGTACCATGACTAACAAGTTGTGACCAGTGTATTATTTTTGTTGCAGTGCACACCTGGGAGTCCCTCAAATTACTAGCTCTATGCTAAGTCATTTATGGTAGGTAATAAATTCAGTGAACAACATGTGTTCCAAATTCACCTAGAAGACATATACAAATTCTTACACACGCAAAGATCTCTATCAGACCTTAGTTTTACTTTGTTAGCTTTTTCAAGATCTCACATGCCACAAAGATCCACATTAAAGAACATTAGTTAAAGGTATGATATTCCAATAATTAACTTTCAGAAGACTCTTTCATTAAATACTAAGCATTTTTTTTGGGCTCTTTTTCCAACAAAAAAAACCAAACCCAACAACCCCAAACCAACAGCTTTTTTTAAAAAATAGTAATGAATAAAACTGATTTTTTTTTTAAATTAGAAATTCTTCCCCTTTCTAGAGCTTTGATTATTCAGTGTTAGTAATCAAGTTTCCAGTGCCCAGGAATAATAGCTGTGGAAAATCTCATAAACCCCAGAGATGGCCAATAATCTATGTAACAATATAGCTCATATTACCTTATCCTTTAAGAATAAACAAGACACTAGGATGAAAACCTAAGTGTTACCATAAAATATGAATACAGGAGAGAAAAGTCTTATCCATTGGACTAGTTTGTTAGACCTTAGGGCAGACACAAGAAAATTTGCAGTAGTTTTAAAGTGGCTGGATGCAGCTGACACGTTGCCGAATTATGTTCATGTCCATTCCAGCTGCAAGTAAAAATGTACAGACTTGAGATTATTAATAAGAGATGAAATGAGGACTTTAAAAGGAAGGAGTTTGGCTTTTAAATGTGTTTATCAATACTTCACAGATTATCATGGCAAATGAGCCAAAAGGAACACTTGTTTAAAGAGGTGCTTTGTTAGTATGACTCCAAGAAAAAGAAAGTAAAAAAGAGAGGCTAAAAAGTAGTAAAAGCAAGGGCTGTCAGTTCAGACTGTCAATTCAAACAAGTCCAAAAGGAAATTTATCTGTAAAGCCTCTTATTGAGGAAAGTGATGAGGTATGCACTGAAATAGAGATAGAACAGATAGGTAGATGAGTGTATATGCAGCCTAGAGTGTTCCTTAATCCATTTAATATGGCTAAGTGTTTTAAATTACCTGTATGGAATAGGCATCTATCTCAATAACAGTCAACTATGTGCGAGAAATGGAAATCATTCTGGCTACAGGGTGCTTTTTAGCCACAAGAAGAGCTGACTGCTAGTACATCTAATCACAGAGACTGACTGATTGGGCACTAATTTCCAATACAACCTTTCTAATGACAATTGGTTCTAAACCTACATTAATTTGTCACTGGGTCAAATATAGAAGTTGCCTCTGTGTTACTGATGGACAAGCTAACTTCTCCACACCCAAAAAACATGTAATGTGTAGCAACGTTCTTTCTTGAGAAAGATCATTTTTGAGAGGGTAATCAGTAAAGAACATTTTCTCTCAAAAAAACCCTCCAAAACTTAAGAGAAGCAGCTGTAGAAGAATTAACAGAGAGTTAAATAGAACACAGATTATGATGTTTTCCAAGCTTTCAAAAGCTACACTATTCCACTCAAAAGACTTACGGATTTAGTACAGTTTTGTGAAGTTTCATTGAAAATGGGACTGATAATATCTAATCTGGCATCCTACATATAACAGAATAGATTCTTGCAATTTGTCCATTCACTGCTTCAGAGCAACATGGTGAGTTATTTCTGACAAGTAACAGAGTTCAGTCTTTTTTAGGACTAGAAGCACAATAAACCCACGAAATTCACAGAAAGATTCATAAAATGTTCTACCGACTTTGAATCAGGCTCCATATTTTGACTAGAATAGAGTTAAAAAGGAAAAAAAAAAAACCCAGACCAAAATTGCTTTGGACTATTCATTTCAAAAACGTCCATTTCGTTGCATAATGTGACACTATCACAACACTATCACAAGCTCCATAACATTCATTACCAAGAACTGATAACTACAACACAGGTTAGAACGAAAAAACAGAAGAGTTTGCATTAGTCAAATTTCTTCCTGCACTTAATAACCCAAATATTTGGGTTTGGGCTTCAACAGAGTTATAACAGGGTTAATTTAGACAATGGTAGGACTAAAGTATTGTATATATTACATATGACATTAAAGTATTGTATATATGTGGGTTTCTGTCAAATTTCTCCAAATTCAGTAACTGAAAAAGGTAATGCTGTAACATGCAATGAAAACAAAAATAGTTTGGTTCAGAAGGAAAAGCAATAAATAATTTAAGGCAAAAAAAGACAAAATCTGGGGGTTTTCCCCCTGTGCATGCATGCTAACTGCTCTGTTTTCCATGTTATGTTACCTTGTTTCCCTTTCTTTTCTTGTACATATCTTGTACAGATATGTACAAAATACCTAATACCTAGCAGTTAGAACAATGGTTTAGTCCATTGTGGAAGAACAGACCATCAGCTTAGGTAGGCTGTTAAATGACAACTCAAGTCAGATGTCTCCAGCTCCACAACAGCTGATCACTGGGTCATCAATCAGACCCTTACTCATTCAAAAAACATTCTGAGAAAGTTGTTACAGGAACAGATTGTAAAAATATCCTATGAAAAGCACATAGATGGCAGTGAAGACCAAAAGAAGACACATAATTCATTATCTTATCGATTTTTGTACACTAAGAATGTGGTGAGGCCCTGGCACAGGTTGCCCAGAGAAGCTGTGGCTGCCCCATCCCTGGCAGTGTTCAAGGCCAGGTTGGACACAGGGGCTTGGAGCAACCTGGTCTAGTGGAAGGTGTCTCTGCCTGTGGCAGGGGGTTGGAACTGGATGAGCTTTAAGGTCTCTTCCAACACAAGCCATTCTGTCATTCTATGGTCTGCTGCAGATTGAAGCTGCTATGAAAAGCACATCCAAACAGACAATCCACAGAATAATGGACACTGTGTTTGATTAAGACCCTTTGAGCAACATAAACTAATGTCTTTAATGTGTCACCTCTAAATCTCTGCACATCTGTGGAGCACTCCTGATGGATTTGGTGACTTCTAAAATGTGAGCCTACAGCCAGCAGACTTAAATCCAGATGACTTAAATTGAGCCAACAGCTGTCTCTATTTCATCTGGAAAATACTTCAGAGTCCTCTAAGTAGAAGTAGTTCAAAACATTTTATTTAAATGCTCTGAAAGTCCAGTGAAGCTTGGAAGAGGAACTAGCACAATGAAAGTCTTTAACACCTTTATGTCACATATTGACTCCCCTAAACCTCAGCTCTGCCAGGGACCAGATTTGTAGTCTGGGTGGATTCAAGCAGTTTTATGACTACAGCTTGCTGAAACTCTTTCAGCGAAACAAATCTCAACAAATTCCCCAGCAATGTGTCAGTCTTATTGAATATATTTTGTTTTAAAAGCATACTGAAGAAGTAGTGATCTCACAAGATGGTCCCTGTGCAAGAATTATTTTTTTATTGTTCTTTCAAAACCTTTGTATTTAGTGGCTTCTTCCTCCTTAAAATATTACATTTAAGTTGGAACAGAAAGCTTCATTTTTACAGAAATAAAACATTCTGATAATATCTTTTGGGCCATTTTGTTTCATAGAAAAGGGATTATTTGATTGCTCTTTTCATCTTATTTCAAAAGGACTAAGATTTTGAAATACAGACGTTTCCTGCTG